>NW_024538330.1:0-9595 GCF_016628075.1 Suillus paluster
CATGGTGGGAAATGACGCGGACGAGGAAGTGAGTCTCGATTACTCCTGGACTCTCCGAATTAACAGTGCTGGTTCATTAACCTATGCGACAAGTATTGGGTTGTATCTATCTTTCTTAGAGTCTTATTTGATACTACTTGACCATAGTATGTGCGCTTATTGCTACTTCAACAACGTTGAGGGTGATCAATGAACGCATCTTCGTGCGCGGGTCACATGAGAGAGAGAGAGAAATTCTATATTTATATACCGCAACAAACAAAGTGAGCTGTTAAGACGCGGTGCCCTGTTAGGGCTGTGCTGGGGGTTGTACAGGGTGAGGATGTAGGTATAGTACGAATAGCCAAGCGGTCGCGTTTATGATGAGTTTTGGTGTGCGTGTGGGCTCGTTGGTGTCCAGGCTTAGTATAATATGATACACTTTCTCTCCTTCCTCCTCCTTCTCTCTCCTCGTCTCCTCCTTCCCTCGTCACTTCCTTCTTTGCCCTTACTCAGCTTCTGTCCCTCTCCTTTCTTCCCAGTCTCCTTCTCGTTCCAGTGCGACCTTCTTGAATGCGCTGGATTCTTGAATAAACTTCGCTAGTGCCTTTATGCCCTTCTCCGTACCCAAAGCGCGGGTCACATGACTCCATCAGGAAGTTTCAGATGAGGTTTTGAGGCGCTTTGGCGTCTTGCTCCAGCACATTCCCATTGATGCCGAGGACAAGCGTGATCAGGAGAATATTGCTGCTATTGCGAAGGGATTACAAGAACCCAAAGAACCACGATATTATCGCTATCAGCGAATAGGACCGCGCCGTGTGTCAATGCAAGCTACTGGGCACATTGCGATGATTCTGCGTGTCGCTGCCTTTACTCGGAGATCAATACAGCATTTGCAAGGGCTGAAAGGCGATCAACGCGTCATGAAATTCGTCAAGTTTTCACTTAGTATGACATGATCAATTCTATCTTTTCCAGGTCCTCCTCAGTAGTGTTGCCGCAGCTCGGCTAAATCCGGCTCAGCTTGGTGGCTTAAAGCATGAGCCATTGGGAAAGAAATTCCAGGCAATTATTTGAAGTATTGGATCATGTAGAGTTCATTTTCTAGTTCCCATAGCTGTGCTTTTCATTGGGGAAATGTGCTTCAAATCCCACAAAAATACAATAGAAGAACCGGCAGCTTGGAGCTGCGGCAACACTACTCCTCAGTGGGCCGCGCATTCCTAGATTGTCCGAAGAATGAGTTTTTGCTTTAGCGTTGTAGTAACTCGATGCTGATCGCTTTTGTGATGCTAGTTTGCTCAAAGAAGATGACATATATGCGCATGTATCGACAAATGCTGAACTCCACGTTATCCTGCCAGGCGGTGCGAAGGAGCAAAGTCCAACGTGTACATATCTCAGAACACATACCTATAGTAAAGTACTTACAGGACGACAAACACATTCGTATGACGAAAATGTCTAACATATGGTCTACCAAAGGATTCGTCACGATCTCACGCCAAAACAACGCTTCACGCAGTCCACGAGTCGACCCTCAGATCTACCAACGCACCCAGCTTTCCAAGCTGCTTCACCACCTCCCTCGTATCGGATGTGCGGTACCCCGTCGCATCATTCACGATTTTCCTAACCGCTATCAAATCCCTTACGTCCTCCTTCGCTCCAGCTCGTTGAAGCCCATAGCGTATGATTACTACGGGCAGCGACAGCCCACTTGCGCGTCGGAGACGCAACCACTCGGAGAGCTGCGGGAGGTAGTGGAACTTTGTCATGGGGGGCATTTCAATCGTCAGCCGCGACAGGCACGGCCATAGCGGCGGCGCTATCTGGTTGTATGATTCAAGTACGAGTTGATCAGCAATTTCCCGAATATCGTGGTCAAGCACCACTTCTGTCACATGAGGGAGCGCGGTAAATATAGAGCATATGTTTTTCCCGGGGCCATGCATCGACTGGAGCATGTTCTTCATCGTCAGCTTGCACACAGAAGGGAACTTCGGCGTCTGGTCTTGCCGGAGGAAAAATGCGGGCGAGGAGAAGTCAATAACACTGCCTTCTCCCCATGCCAGAGAATCACCGTGGACTGCGAGGTGATGTAGATTCGGTGCTGCTATGGTCCCGAGGACACTACTGAGATAGGCTGGCTTCTCTGTGCCCATAATGATGCTGAGAGTTTGGAGAGCGGGAAGCATGATAGGGTCCAATTCATTGTCCGTTTTTGCGTGCTCCACAAAAAAGACGCGTCGGTGCACCTCGAGGGAAACGAGATTCCGTGCACATGATAGGAAGTTGCGAAAGGCGATGAGACTGTTTGGAGTCGGAATGTAGCTAAATTGACGCAAGAAGTTGAGACTGATATGCGTCAAAGACGATGCATCGAAGTGCCGAGGCAATATGTTCGAATCGCATCCCTCCAATGTCAACATCTTTAGCGAGGGAGTATACGTGGGCGATAGAAACTGAAAGGATTCCCTCAACGAAGTGATCCAACCACTGGTGTGACAGACGATCTCGACCTCACTCAACGCAGGCGCGTGAGGAAGACCCAGCTCTGACAATACAAAGCCAAAGAGGCCCGAGTGATTGTCCTCCTCATTGATAATTTTGAGGCTCCTCCATCTATGGCTGCACTCCCGCAGCACTTTGAGGCATGTCTTGGTTCCGTCAAAGACCAGAGTCCAAGCAGCTTGGCCCCATGGGTTGGGAGGTCTTGCGACGTATATGACAACGTCAACTAGCGCATTCGCAGATCTCGTCACATTCCTCTCGAGATGTTCCCTCGAAAGGGAACCGAGCCTTGTCACCATATGCAGACGTGTCCAAAAACGAGAGGTGCCGAGAGCAAGTGACCGCCATCTACGACAAACAGTCGCAAGTGCTATGCAATCAAGGCGTAGCTGCTCATTGGTGCTGTAAATGTCGTCTGCGACTGCTTGAAAGATAACGAGGAGGAGATCGTCTGGCAAAATTGAGATCAAAGTGATATATTGTGCCAGAGGGGAAGGTTTGGCCATTATTGCTGCATGACAGCGATTCAGCCTGAGAAGGAACCATGAAGAAGGATTTCATACCTGCTTTTGCGAGATGGGTACTGCGTTAGCAGTTAATACCGTAATAACACGAGCTTTTAAGCTGACTGACTTAGCAGAAGATGCAATTCGCGCGAGGAAGTCTCACAGACTGATGAAGAGCTTGCTCGATTCCAACAAAACGGCACTGTTCGCGGGTGAACCCACGGTGATTACAGCGGTTTTTTCCGTTTGCGTATGAAGCTTTCCTGGATTATATTCAAACACGACAAATTCGACGTAGCATCTCACCCGATTCAAAAATTAAGCTCGAGGTCTCCTAGGATCTCCTGTAACATTTGCATATTTAGCGGTGGTCGCAAGGTCCGGGCTCTGTGAGGGTCGTGCAGTCTTGTCACAGGTCACTGGTCCATCAAATGAAAGTAGGTTCGTTGTAAGCTGCCTTTTTTCGACTGCGGTTGTGGGAACAGTATGCGCTATCTGTGCGTGGCAAATGGTTGGAGTCTCTAGGGCAACGCGTATGTTAGAACACTTGTAGAGACTTGTAGAACACAGCTGTAGGCTGTTCCCGGATTACCCAAATTCAAACTCTACCTCACACCTGTAGGGTGGGGGGAATCGGGAGAAGCCTCGAGTTTGAATCTATTGGTGGGATATACGCTGATAACTTACCTACAAAATAACTATCAAATAGCCGCTCACTCTCGAGACGACCGGCGGATGAGAGCGTGAAGATTGATTTCTTTTGCCCTAAGGTTTCCGAGGCCCTTCCAACGCTATGACAAAAAATAGTAACCAGTCGCATAAATGAACCACAGTGCTGGGGGACCAGGGGCGAACATCTAAGACGCGATGTGTGTCGCAAAGAAGCATTCGGGAAAATATCAAATAAGCTCACCTCAGAGGTAGGAGGTTTTGCCACGGGAAGCGGCGCTACTAGTAGTGTGAATTTTGACCACCAAGAGCTCGAGGGCTCTACTCGTTGGCGTGTTCACTGTTGATGGACGCGCTTTAGAGTTGGGGTGTTACCACAAAGACCAGCAAACTTCTTACGCGATTGTCATAATGCCGTGGGGAGGAGGTTAATTGACGAGTGCAAGGAGCAGCAAATGTGGGTCATTTCGACAATTTTTCGGGGGAGCCCCAGGATATGAACGCCACCCAGCTACATACGTGGTGCAGAAGCAGAAGCGCAAAGGCTACACCAGAGGTTGCCTAGTGGTCGACAGATGACCTACAGTGACCAGTTAGTGATCGTGAAGAGCCACACTACATGTATTCTTGGAGGGTAAAAGCACATGGAATACATCAATTCGAATATGTCATTTCAGTGATCCAAACGCTAAAGACAGTCTCGTGTGCGTCAAGAGCTCGCCTCAGTTAAAGGCTTTCGGTCGACATTGCGCTACTGAATCAGACTGTCGATCGCGTCCACATGCTCTGCAGATGGTAGCCGCATCATACAATTGTGGTTCACAAGTACAACTGTCATAGCTTTATGGTCAGTTGTCGCTCGAGACGTGCATTGGCTTCATAGCAATTCAAAATATACCACCAAAATGTTCCCATGCAGCCAGTCCGACATACACACCGCCGGAGTCAGAAGAGAAAGTTGTGTCTAGCCCTGCTGACCCAGGCCCCGAGCATGGCCTGACTTTTCCTTCAGCCCAACCGCAAGTCCTGAGTACCGCCGGTTGGCGTTCCCAATGGCAATGTTCCATGACGCTCCCACCGCGTGCGCTCGAATCAGCTATCATGCGTGCATAAGTCAGAGAGAATTACACTTTCGTCTTCTTCGGCGGACATGCGCGCAATTATTTTCATGAAGTTCTGTGCGACTTGGCTTGTCAAAAAAGAAAAAAGAACTGGAAATAATGATGGAGTGGTGATCCATATGCTGCATCTGTATCAATGACCATCGGGGCGTGGAAGAGATGCACAGCAGAGAAAAAGCACGAAACGAGCCCAAAACAGGAGGGGTCGTGCGTGCTGGATTCGGCGTGGTAGTATTAGTATCTGGAGTATTGGCAGGGAGGTATCGCGGATGTTGAGGTAGTGGTGGGCTGAGATTGCGATGACTCGGCCTGGGCTAACCGTGCGATTGGCTTTGCTGCCGCTGCTGCAGTTTTCGATTCGCCGCCGCGATGCGATACACAATGCCTGCACAGAAATCATTGAACCACAGTGATTGGAATGCACAGGAAGAAATACACACCCGTTTGTCTCGTACTAGCGACTTCAGCGACCACGATGAGAGAAGGCAGATCGCCTTGGGCATTACTAGAGTGCGGTTAATCCATAGGTGTTGGAGTAAGGGCGGCAGAAGAGTGATGAAAAAAAACGAAGAGCGCACGCAGATTCGCCGAAAAAGGTGCCATGGCTGTGCGCAGAGGAACGATGATAGATCCCGCGCGTTGCAGATGACTGAGAGATCAGATCTATCAGATATCAGAACAGAAACCGATCGAAAAAATGCTGACGATGCACATAATCATCATTTCGTGTGTCATCGAGGAAGTCTGGCTGTAGATGATCATCGTCAAACTGTGTAGCGTCGGCCTAGAATATTGATATAGCAATCATCGAAAGGCTGGGAAACATGTCGCATACGTCCATGAATGACTTTCCAGCTGCGACCTGCGAGTGGTAGATTAGCGTCGTCTTTACCAAAAAAGCCATGAGATCTACACTCAAGAACGGGGAGTAGGTTTTCAAGCTTCAAGGCCCGCGTTTTTTAGGATGGCATGGACACCCCACACGTATGCATTTTCGTCATCGGGGCCAGCGTCTGGCAGGTCCATCGATGGAAAAGGCTGTGCACCTCATATAATCTTCACGCTGGATGGGAGGACCGACAGGGAGGATTCCACAGACGCGCAGTTTTATCATAAGATGCACTCGCAAGGAGGTGGACAAGGAGATCTGAGACTCTGAGTCGCAGACCCTTGTGAGAAGCAAGTGAGAAGACTCAGAAAAGCGAGTAATTCTGCCGAGTTGCGGTGTCGGATATACTTAATTTGAACCTCCACTTCCGATGACCAGGCAAATTAAAAGGATCCATGATATCGCATTGCTTGCCATCTGCTCAAGTTGCAGGCTGTTCCATGAGTTACATAACGTTAAAGCTGTGCGGCCCAGGCCATTGACCAACGTTACAACTACCACCGCTTTCAGTGTTGGGAAGTCGTCACTTCTTAATTATGGGATTTGCAGCCAGTCCTCTCTGCGACTCGGACAAGTTGCCCAGCTTTGCCCAGCCAGTCGTTCCCTTCTTGGGTCTGCAGCCAGGGACGCCAGTCCAGGCTTCAGGGTCTTTAGCCAGAGTCACGCCCGTCCGGGCCTCAGGGTCTTTAACCAGAGTTGTCAATCTGAACAGCCATAAGACTCCCTAAAGCCATAGCAGGCATATAAGAACTCGCAGTCACGTAGAGGGCGTACAAGGGCAGCAAGAACGGATACGTGCAGGTATGCTAGCTTTGGGTGTGTTGGATTTGCTATTAATTCCTCCCTCAGGCCTCAGGACTTGCCCCCTCGGAGCTTTCCACTGTTTCAATTTGCAAATGTTGAATTTCTACTTGTTCCGTGTGTATTTGCACTGATTTCATTTATTTTTGTGCTCATTGGCAAGGTGTCTAACAGTGAGTTGGGTCCGTTGCAAGCTCAGGCTTGCCTTTCAATTCACCCGCTCCGCTCCTCTCATTGCAGACGATGTCGAGCAGTGTCGAGCGGTCTTGCAGGAGTGTCTCCTCGACGATTCCCGTCGATCAACTTATCTCAACAACCTTGCCAACAGCCTTCGGCAAAGGTTCCAGCAGCAGGGAGAAATGTCTGACCTGTCTGAGTCCATCGAGCTCCATCGAGCTGCACTAGCGCTCTGTTCCCCTGACCATTCAGATCGATCCTTATCTCTTAACAGCCTTGCCACTAGCCTTCGAGACAGGTTTCGGCAGCGGGGAGACATATCTGACCTGTCAGAGTCCATCGAGCTCCATCGAGCTGCATTGGTGCTCTGTCTCCCTGGCCATCCTGATCGACCCATGTCTCTCAATGGCCTTGGCAACAGCCTTCGGGAAAGGTTCCGGAAGCAGGGAGACATACCTGACCTGTTTGAGTCCATCGAGCTCCATCAAGCTGCACTGGCGCTCTGTCCCCCTAGCCATCCTGATCGATCCTTGTCTCTCAACGGCCTTGCTCTCAGCCTTGCATACAGGTTCGAGGAGCGGGGCGTCCTGTCTGACCTGTCTGATGCCATTGAGCTCCATCGAGCTGCACTGGCGCTCCGTCCCACTGAACATCCTGACCGATCCATTTCTCTCAACAACCTTGCCCTCGTCCTTGGAGACAAATTCCAGCAGCAGGGCACGTTGTCTGACCTGAACGAGGCCATTGAGCTTCATCGTGATGCACTACTTCTCCGTCCCCCTGGCCATTCTGATCGATTCATATCTCTCAACAACCTTGCCATGTGCCTTGAAGAACAATTCCAGCAGCTGGGAAGGTTGTCTGACTTGGATGATGCCATCGAGCACCATCGAGCTGCACTGCTGCTCTGTCCCCCTGGCCATCCTCATCGATCCGGATCGCTCAACAACATTGCCGTCTGCCTTGAAAGCAGATTTCAGCATCAGGGAATGTTGTCTAACCTGGATGAGGCCATTGAGCTCCATCGAGCTGCACTGGAGCTCCGGCCTCTTGGCCATCGTGATCGACCCTCATCTCTCAACAACCTTGCTAAAAGCCTTCGAGAGAGATTCCTGCAGCGGGGTGTACTGACCTGGATGACGCAATCGAGCTCCATCGAGCTGCACTGGTGTTCATTCTCCCTGGTCATTTTCACCATTCTTCATCTCTCAGTAATCTTGCCATCAGCCTTCACGACAGATTCCAACATCGGGGCAACTTGTCTGACCTCGATGAGGCTATCGTCCTCCATCGAGCTGCGCTGCTGCACCGTCCTCCCGATCATTTGAATCGGTCGACAACTCTCAACAACCTTGCCACGAGCCTCCGAGACAGATTCCTGCAACGGGGTATGCCGTCAGATCTTGATGAGGCCATCGAGCTCCATCGAGCTGCACTACTGCTCCGTCCCCCTGGCCATTCTGATCGATCCATGTCTCTCAGCAACCTTGCAGCCGACCTTCAAGAAATATTCGTGCAGCGCGGCATCCCGTTCGACTTAGATGAGTCCATTGAGCACCATCGAGCTCCATTGGAACTCCGTCCTGCTGGCCATTCTGATCGACCCTCATCTCTCAACAACGTGGCCAATAGCCTTCACATCCGATTCATGCACCGTGGCGTCCTGCCTGACCTGGATGAGTCCATTAAGCTCTATCGAGCGGCCTTGCAGGAGTGTCCACCTGCCCATTCTGATCGATCTTCGTGTCTCAACAATCTCGCCAGCAGCCTTCGGGAGAGATTCCAGCACCGGGAGGTCCTGTCTGACCTAGATGAGTCCATTGAACTCCATCGAGCCGCACTGGGGCTTCGTCCTGCTGGCCATTCTGATCGGTCCACGTCTCTCAATAACCTTGCTACGAGCCTTCAAGAGAGATCTTTGCGGCAGGGTGTGCTGTCCGACCTTAATGAGGCTATTGAGTTTCATCGAGCTGCTCTAATGTTCTGTCCCCCTGACCATTCTCATCGATCCTTGTCCCTCAATAAGCTTGCCGCTAGCCTTCGAGACAGATTTAGGTGGAGGGGAAATCTGTCTGACATAGATGAGTCCATTGAACTCCATCGAGCTGCGTTGAATCTCTGCCCTCTTGGCCATTCTGGTCGATCAGCGTCTATCAATAACTTGGTCCTCAGTCTTCGAGACAGATTTCATCGGCGAGATCTATCATCAGACTTGGACGAGTCATTCAGCCTTTATTCACAACTCTCCCAAATATCTCATCCAGCCTCTCGCAAAGATCTTCATGCTGCCATATCATGGGTCTCTTTCGCTGAGCAATTCAAACATAGCTCTGCATTGGTTGCCTATCAGACCGCCTTGAAATTCCTCGATCAGCACCTCACAATTATGTTGTTTTCCCCACACCATTTTGATGCAGTCAGGGAGGACACTGTATCCCTCGCAATGGATGCTTTCTCGTATAGTGTTCGTCACGGTGCTTTGATGACTGCTGTGGAACTGGTGGAGCAAGGTCGCGCAGTATTTTGGGCCCAGTTGGCACGCTTTCGCACACCACGGATGAACTTTCTGCCCAGGGTGACGGCGCCAATGTCTTGGCGGAAGAGTTCAACCGTCTTAGCTTTAGCCTTCGTAACGCGTTAGATGCGTCTACCGGAGACCAGTCCCCGCAAATCCGGCAGCTGGCCATGCAGTGGAATGACGCCATCTCCCGCATTCGCATGCTTGCAGGCTTTCCCCATTTTCTTCTGCCTCCGCTCTTCTCTGATCTCCGGATGGCCGCAGAGGAGGGGCCAGTCATCATTGTAAATGCAAGCAAGTACAGCTGCGACGTCTTGATCATCCTGAGTGCCCAAGATCCCATCCATGTTCCACTTGATGTTGAACAAGCCGATATCTCCGAGTGGTCCTCTGAGTTCCAGTCCCTCACAAAGCATGG
>NW_024538331.1:0-9589 GCF_016628075.1 Suillus paluster
CTTATCTTGAACAGGGGACGGCGCATATTGACGAGATATATCTGGCTCCAACTCTTGGATAAAAGCCGGGGCGGCTTGACTTGACACTTCTGCCTCCGACTTCTGGACGGGAGCTGTAACGTCTTCAATATCCAGCTCATCTTCGAGAAAAACCACAGCGTCTTGACTTGAAGATCTTCGTTTAATTTGAACTGAAGTACAGTTGCAGACAAACTGCTTACGTTTCTCAGTTAGGTGACTGTGGTCGGAAATGGGAAATGGCTTTCGCGCGAGGACAGCCCTCATAATAGCCCATGAATCATGGAGGTAATACCATGGCTTCTGTTCCGTGAGGACCTTTCACGTAGTCAGTAAGCTTCTTGGCAAGACGACAACAGTCGAGAGGCGCCTACGTTGAGCATCACACAGCCAAGGGAATAAATATCACTGTGCATATTCGGCATTGGTGATTGATTGTGGATCTGTGGATCCCCTCCAGTAGGTTGGCTTGTCGCCTCTTCCACGCCCAGCAGTTCCGGTGCAAACAATCTCACTGCCCCTGGTCGTGCTGCAGAGAGCGAGAGGCTACTACCCCCAAGCACGTTTGATAACCCGAAGTCGATCAACAACGCCCTTTCATTGTCATCGAGCATAATGTTATTCTGCCAAAAAAAAGTTTTGCGTAATGTTGTCTGTCATATAACGGCACAACTCTTACGGTGGTGAGGTCGCCATGGACAATCTGACGAGAGTGTACTACAAAAAGCGTAAGACATGGCAGGATAAATGTCAGAAATCATCACGAACGATATGCCAAGCCGCTAGCAATGTCCTTCATCTGCAAAATATTGGAACAAACTGTGTCATTGTACCAAAATTTACGCACCAAAGTCAATTTTTTCCTGCAAGGGATGTTTCCTTTATGGCGTTCGAGATATTGTGCAAGTGTCCCCCCTTCCATCCAGGGAGAGACCATAGCGAAGCTTTCTTCGGAAAATCCCTTCGTGATACCGAGCATAGGGACAATGTTCTCGTGTCTCGCTGCCATCCATAATTTTATCTCACGACGCGCACGCTGGAGGCGGACTTCAGCAACGAAGTTGTATGTGAGAAATTTGAAGTGAAGATCAACCTTCTTGGGAGCATCACCGGTAAGATGCATTAGCATCTTGACAGCCACCTGCAAGATTGTGAATACAAAGACAACACTAACAACGAATAAAGCCTACCAAAACCTCTGGAGCCGCTGGCGGCCGCATGACGCACTGAAACACTTGTCCATAGCCTCCCACAGCTACCGCGTATTCCTTCACCCTTGTGAGGTGTTCTCTCGGAATGATGGGAACTCCAGGAGTAGTAGATGCGGAAGCCATTGTGGTGCTATCGCGAATCACAGCGGGAAGGAAAGGGCGCAGTGGCAAGATCTCGATGTCAGAGACGAAGGGCTATATAAAAGAGGTGCAGACCGTGAAGCAACACTTCCCAGAGTAGGAGGACCTTTGCTCAGGGATGCACACGCATGATTAATCGTCCGTCCATCATTTGTTTAGCGGACCATGTCGATACGATGAGGATTGAAAGCAAGACGACCTGAAGGTGACACTCGATTCATTTCAGAGCGCGCTACGCCGTTACATGGGCATTTGCTGGGATCACCTCATGCGTCCCATGTCCTCGAAAGGTCCAGTCTAAGCGCTTGCATAGCGAACTTGAGGTCATGGACTCATGGTGCGAGGATAAACACCTACATCCTGTGCCGGTGGAAGAAGCTGAACGTTGCGCTCATGTTTTACCACTGCCTACCGCCAAGTTTAGGGCCCAGGAGTCCCTTACACTTATTACAGATCCAGATGCACTGATCATGTCGGTGGCAACTACCACTGGCTGACCACCGCCAGCACGCGCGCCAAACGCCACTCGGGAAGTGCCGAGTCACGACTTCATTGAGAGCTTGAGCGCTTGAGCTTCAAGTTGTGGGACTGTCCTTAGTTGGTTCAGTACTTGGCCCATCTACTACCAGGATCTTCACTTCGAGCCTCGAGGGGAGGGACTTCAGAAGACAGGATGATTGTATAAACGTGTCAAAGTCATTTCTATTCCCGATCGTACCCCAAGCTCTAGGGCCCAATCCGCAGACGTCGCCCATGTGTTCATGTACATTCAGCGTTTGTTACTCTCGAATGGGCTTCTGAACGTCGGCGGTACTTTACTCCCCCATCCGTCAGCCAAATTAAGTTAATGCATTTGCGACCGACAAATCCTTCGTTGTCGAACTAAGTACGTATCATACCGCGATCAATACGTCAACCACCAAGATAAATGCTGTCGGAGATGAAGTTCCAGGGTCCTCTTACGCCATACAGAAGGAACGAATGTCTTCTCTTGGTATAGTACTGAGGGGAAACACCGTACGCTACTGTCAGACCTTGAGGCAGCTGTCACCCTTGGGCTAGTAGTACACGTCCACTGGTAAGTAGAGTTCGCATTTTTAACCCATAAATTTTGAAGTGACTCCTGAAAGTCCGTCTCAAAACAAAACGACTTACATCGGACTCGACTGTACAATGCCTGTTACTGGGACAAGTGGCATATATGCAAAGTCGCACACCGCTGGAAGTATCCGTTCAATCTTCGAACCTGACACGCAGTCAAGGCGCCTTAGAACCCCGCCAGACTAGTAAGTTGCCTTGCCTCCAGCGCATGTCCAGTAATGACGTCCAACAAACACCCTGATGAGTCACATCGATATCGTGACACACTAGCCCCATTCGAACCTGTACATACCGCGTCCACTGCTTTAGCAAGCCAAAAATTACACCTTAGACCCTTGAGTGTGGTTTCGATCTGGCCACACTGCGTAGCCCTGAACTTCTCGTTGCCGATGGAGCTCCACTACGCGCGTGTGCAAGCCTCCAGGTTAGCTTCCATATCTCTGCGTTTCAATCCCCTATTATGGGTATATATGGACACTCGACGATCATATAATTAATACCGTACATGCTACTTTGCCCCACACCCTGACACCCTCTCCGAACATGACGTCGTTACTTCGGGCTCAATTGTGAACAACCCAATCCCCCGTGGAGGGATCTGTGAAATAATCCGATGTACGCAGTATGTGAAGTGTGTCAAAGGCGCATCTTCTCCACCAGTGCTAGTGGAAGATGGTTCCGAAACAGTCTTACGTCCCACCTAGTCCCATTATTCATTTCGAGCTGTAACTAGGCAAGCTTAAGTATAAGAAGAAAAAGTACTGATACCGCGAGATAAGTAAACGAAGAGATAAACAGCACTCGACCCGAAAAAACGTTGGAGGAAGGGGGTGAGGAGAGAATGCGATAATCATAAAATTGATTGTCAGGGGTCGTTTGTCTTTGTGTTTTTCGAGTTGTACGATAAAGTGTAATGGCCATCGCATATTTTCCGTGTCTCAGAGGACAAACTGAAAACTGAGTCACGTTAGAAGTAGATCATACCATCCACGGACCATGGCTGAAGATCCCCTGTCCTCGTCGGCATCACGTTGTCAGCATCATCGGCGCTTAAGATGTTTTGATGACATCATTCCGAACACTCGACCTCCATAAGGAGCCTTGGTATGTTTCGGTTAACAATCGATTTTCGCCGCTGCGGAAGAATCGCACCTACCAAGTGAAAAGACGTTCGCACGAAGAAATTCCAGTAGACGAAAACTGAAGACGCTGTGTGGCCACTACAGAGTGATAGCAGCAGTGGCGCAAGGACGAGATCCTGCCCTAGTGACCTTAGAAACCGATCAGCGCACCGTTTCGCGGGATCAATTTGATGTCATACTTACCTCTTTATCTACTGAAACGGCTGATCCGAAAATAATGTCGTACGGTGGTTTCCAGTGGAACATTTCGAGCTAGAATTGGGGGAGTTTAAGCGTGCTCCGTGGAAGTCAATAGCATCATAACAGTACAAACAACAAAAGAGAAGAAAACGTACAGCTCTCGAATGCGACGATCATAAAATTGATCGTCAGGAGCCCATCGATTCATGATCTCCGTCCTTCCGTTTTTTTGAGGTGTACGATATGCTTTAGCGAATCGCCGTCGTATATTTGGCTCTTAGCATACGAACGAGGGTGGTGATGACATCATGCGGCCACCCGTCGCAACCTGCGGGGTTTGATAAAGTCACTAACCTCGAACGGCGTCCGATGGAAGCTGAGGCACGCTGGAAGTATGCTAGATCATATCATCCAGAGTGAATTTTTTATTTAACAGCTTGAGCGAGACTCGCATATCTTTTTCCTCTCGCGCGTCGAATATCTGCTGCTAGAGTAATGCAACTAATGGCGTTGTTCGAGACTCTATAAAATTCAAGCAGGCGCCCGCTGTCAACATGTATCGGCATTTTTTGATGACATCATTCAACGGGTACTTACGACCAGCTCCACAAGTCTCGGTTACCACTCGATCTTGGGCTATCGAGTCGATTCCTCGCCACTCCGGACCATCGCACCAAATGTAGTGGAAAGACGTTCACACGACGGACAGGTGAGGATGAGATAACCCTGCCCAGAGATTATTTGGATCCACAGTAGTGTCCTTAGAAACCGATCATTATCAGTGTAGCGTTTCGCGGGAAGAACGTCATACCTTACTTCGGTGCGCGGAGTCGGTGTGTCAGCTGTCGTAGATGTGGGTTGGGTCAGGTACTCACTGAAGGCTTCCCGCGAAGGATGTGCCTGCAATATTGAATAAAGGTCCCCAAGGGTTGCCGGCGGTGCTATCAGTAAAATATATCCGCGGGTCGTTCAAGGTATGTCGCCGCTCTTTATGATGCCTGACATATGTCAGTCAGTGATTAGATCAGCAAGTGGAGACTATCACTGCAAGGAGAGCGCCTGCGCCGAGTTTCGGGCCCAAGGGGTAAGGCAGGCGGCCGGATTTACAGTGACAGGTTCTTTGTAATGGAGCTTCTCTACAACGCACAAAGTCTATCAGGCAAGATGGCGCTCAATGTCAAAGGGTATGTTAGACTGGAAGGCGAGCCTATGCAGGGCATACTGCCGATGCTCAGATTTACAGCGACAGGCTTTTATATTGGTTATTGTAGAGGTCAGGGATGACCAGACGAGGGCTCAATACCAGCATTTTCGGCCAACTGGACTAATGGGAAATTGATCCTGAGGGTAGTTGGTCACGGAGGGGTATTGAACATGACAGGAGTTAAAAAGTTTGTTACGGAGTGCCAAGAGGTGAAAGAAAACGGGAGCGGGATGTTCCGGTATAGAGAAGCACCGAGGAGATGAAAATCAGGGACGGAAGGGAGAGCAGGGTCAGACATAGAGTGAGGAAGAAATGGCAGGAACGGGTTAGTATATAGTGCCATAGAAGTGCCCTAGAGTGCCACGTCAAGTTAACGGTGTTCCGAAGAAAGGATACTTATAACGAAAGTATTTATCATTGTATATAATTTGATTGGATCTCCTCTAATGTGGGGGTTGAGGGGGATGATGTATTTGATAGAGTTTTGACCCAGCAGGAGTCAGGACATGTCTTGGACGAGAGTAAGAAACCAGTCAATGCCTCGGAGAAGAAAAGAAGATGAGCGTGAGAATATTTATTGGCGCGTGCCTCGGTATAACGCGTGGGAGCCACGTGGGTAGATATACTACGAGGAGTGTGAAGCGTGTCTACCTTTTAGTTTCTTTTCTTTTCTTTTGTGTTTTTTTTTTGATTATACCCCAGGTTAAGTTACAGTACATATGTCTTTGGGATTGCATATAGTTGATCCTCGTATTCTGAGTGATCAAGTTGATCTGTGAGTTAATTTATTATATTTAGTATTAAGCTAACCATGTTTAACAGACCTTCTGTTATGGTGACTTCACTTAGCGCACCTCCTCGCTGCCTTTCTTCTCGACCTTCTACAATGTCATCAAACTCAACGTCATCATCATCAGCCGATAACTTGTATTCTAATCTCGCTACTTTCAGTTTTGGTGAACCAAGAACTTCAGCTTCTTCATCTTCCTACGATTCAGATGACGAAGCACTACCAATCAGCCCACTTACTCCGTTAACAAGAACTGGTGCTGACCGTACTCCTCGTCCTTCTGTATCTTCAAAATACGTTTCTACTTTCAGCAGTCATCCTTCGCAGGGTCCGGGACGCCCAGCTTCAAACCCCTTTCCCTCATCTTCACGTACTTCCACCTCAATCAGATCACGTGGAACAGAGCATACAGATGAAGAAAGCAGCGAAGTTCCCTCATCACCCGATCTCATCCCGAGGCGTAGCGTTCGTCATCGCAATCGTCTCATACCAGACAACGTGAGTCAGCACACATTCGGTCATACCGCAGTCCGATACTCTACCGCGTCAATTACCTCCTCTCGTTCAAGCTCACGTGCTAGTTTCCGCTCAGAACTAAGCAGTGATGAGGAGGTAGAGATCGCTTCTTATGACGGTGGTTCGTCACCAGTCACTTTTGCCCGTGACCTCGACAATATCGACGAAAACAGTCCTGTTTTCCACCGTTCATTCTTTGAGCCTCGTCGTGGCAGCCTTCCAATGGCAATCCCAGGTGCCACTTCAGATGCAGTCAGTAATCGCAGCCGCGAAGACAGCATCCACACAATACGTCGTCCATCTCGCAGCCTCGATGACGATCTCAATTTTTCCCACAGTGAAGATGATCCCGCTGCAGTCGTACCCCGCAGTGACCCCCTCACTCGCGCTGACTTTCGTTCTCTTGTCGAGGCACAGACAGTGCAACCGCAGCAAGAACCAGATACATTCGCTGGCATTGACCTCTCCTATGTCTTTTCCGGAAAGAGCGAGGGCAGCATCCGCTCATTCCGATCATCCGCCCAGCTCTCATTCCTCGCTGCCCGCACAAGCAGCACAGGCGAGCCTTCTTCATTCCGCCCACCCAGTAGTTGGTTGAGTGGCCCACGCCGTCCCAGTGCCGGTACCCTGCCCAGCAACAGCGGTGAAGATACCTTTCTCAACCTCATCGTCCAGTACGAAACTACCAACCATTGGATCTTTTCGAAGGAAAAGGCAGATGCCCAACCTGTATCTACTACGTCATCAGTGCGGTACAGTCGTCCGTCCATCAACACAGCCATCCCGATCAACATGGAAAAGGCAAAACGTACCATGTTCCCTGGTGCTCAGGAGATCTGGCGAAGCGACCACGTCGGTCGTTATAGAGTCGATAGACTCGTGTTCAAACGTACGTTCTTCCAGCTCTCTTTTTCGTATTAACTACATCTCCCCACAGCATCCACTGCAGACCCTGCCAAAGCTCCCCAACAACGCATCAACGTCCGACACATACCCGATCCGTTCCTCAAGGGCCCCAAGACAGGCGGGCCAAGTAGCGTCATTCACAAACACTCACGTGCCACTGCATTCTCGATATTTCGATCCTATTCGCTTTTTCAACCTAAGCGTGGTGGGACGTCGGGACAGTCTGGATCACGCAATATACATATGCATACGAGTGGAGGTATCATGCTCGCGCCGAAGAAGGTGCAAGAGCAATATACGAGTACGAGGACAACCAGCAAGCTTAGTACGCATGGTTTACTTGAGGAAGGATCGAGGAAAGCTGGTGGAAACGGGGACAAGTCTCGACGGGCATTGCTTGAGAAAGAGAAGCGGCGGGAGAAAGAGAAGGAAGAGGCAAAGAAAGCCAAGGCAAAGGCAAAGGAGAAGAAAAAGGAGAAGAAGAATGAGCGGGGGAGTAATCCGGCAGAGAGCACGGAGTCGAGTACGACGACGAGCAGTGCTGGGAGCGTCAATCCGGCTCATCTCATATCTGCACCCGCACGAGCAACGACATCCAAGATCACATTCGCTCCTTCGACTATGTCAAAGTCGCAAGGAAAGCTCCTCCAGTCAACGAGCGAACCATCATCGCCGGAAGCGTCAGATCTGCCATCAAAGAGACCCCTTGAGTCCGATTCCTCTACATCCGTCGCCAGCAACCGGATCCATCGCGATTCAATAGACTCCGACGAACACCTCCCAACTCGCACCCCCACACGCAGAAGCTTTTGGAACGCTCGATCCAAACGATATCGAGCACCTGCGCAGAGCGCAAAAAACCTTCCGACGGCAGCAGTTCACTCGCAAACCGCATATTGAGACGACTGCGCGGGGCATCCTCCCGTCCAGACAGCACCGCCCTCCCAGCCGTAACTCCCCAGAACGCCTACAGCCCCCCTTGGATAGTCACTGCCGGACGCGATCAGAACGAAGAACACGTCCGCGTTCTCACTGATCTCAACAACTCCTTCCGCGATGTGGGGCTTCTGCATACGCAACCACATAAACCCGGTTCGAAGAGCAGCGCGAAGAAGAGAGCGACGACGCATGATATATTCAATTACGTCCCTGAAGATTCTCTTTACATGCTCCTTCCTCTCTGGGCAGGCGAGACCGATCCATCTATGAACCCACCCGCAAGTAGCGGCGACGCGGCTACCACCCTCCCTACGATACCCGAAGCCCGCCAGTACCTCCTGGTGTGGTATGTCCCATTCGAAGACAAGGGGAGGCCAGATCATTCAGCCAAGAAAAAACCGAAGCAAGCGTCCCCCCCACCCGAAGCCAACCGCCGAAACCACCAGAAAAGCGTCTACCTAAGCAATTTCAGGGTGAACGCTCGCTTGGTTGCGTATGACAATCTTCGAGGAACAGGGATCCGAGTGCCTAGCGATGGATTAGCAATAACAGCACCTGCATGGGAAGCCAATAACCTCCCCATCATCGATACCCAATCCGAATCCGAATCCGAATCCCAAATCGAGGAAGAAGACGTCCAGCCAAAGCAAACGGTGATATGCGTGTGCGACAACCGAGAACACGGATTTCCGTTTTCTACCCGATGGACTGACGGAACTTGGGCTTTGTTTGAAAGAAGAGGTCCCGTTACCTGCTGCTGATAATCCGAGAGCTATTTACCTCGGGCATGAAGTTTCGGACGTGAGGCAGCATCTGACGCCTGTTGGGAGAGCTGCTTGTTGAGATGGTTTGGTTGGGGTGTTTGGCTGTCACTAGTTTTGGGCCGTACGTATGAGGTGTCATTTTTGTATTTTTCTTTGCTTTTAGGGGCCGGAGTCGGAGTCGAAGTCGAAGTGGTCCTCGTCGTTATTTATGTTCCATCTCTCTCTCTTTCACTGTCTCCATATACAACCCCCGCATGATATATATCGATTTTAGAACTTGCTGTATACTTACTACATAGTCCCTCGACGTCAGTTCCTTTCTTGCGTGCATACGATTTTACATTACATATATCTTTTTCTTTTCGTGTTTTTTACTTACTAGTGCGCTTTCGAGGTTTTTTAATTAGTTTGTATACTTATTACTTGGTTTGCCTTGTTTTTACTGTATGCATTATGTGGAGTGGAATGTATAAGGTTTGTATGTATGTTTTTCGTGTGTCTTGACTTGGCTTTGGCGGGAGGTTGTTTTCAGTTCTGGGCCACTGACTCATGAGTGACTAGTGACTGATTAGAGTGTTTTTGCTAAGAATTTTATCAAACAGGAAAGGAAATTTTGCTTACGTGCGCGCAAGCTAATGGCCGAGGGCCTTCATATCATACTTAGCAAAAACACTCTT
>NW_024538332.1:0-9565 GCF_016628075.1 Suillus paluster
GTGCGCCTCCCTCTCCTCCATCAACTATCTCTTTTAATCCATCGTTAGTGCACCTTGATTGTGCGAGTAGAGAGCCAGGTTTCCAAGTTTCCACCAATGTTTCTTCCACCAGATACTCACAGGGTGTATCTCTTACTCGTGAAGCCTCCGACATGGCTCAACTAGCTTTACCCTTGGTACAGGCCGTTGCAGGTGCAATCCCACTTGTCGGTGCTCCGATGCAAGCGGCTATTGGTGGATTATTGACAAGCCTTCAAGCTATAGATGTGAGAGCGTATTTCATTGCGAGTGTGATTCTTGATTTTAAAGGCCATCACAGAGACATGGTCAGAACAATGCGGACATAAATAGCCTGACATTACGACTTCATCGATTAAGCTGCCATTTGTGCAACGCCCCACCTACCCGAGATCCTCTTGAACAATCCCGGAGGGATTCCTTAATTAGGTATACACCTTTTTGATGTGTGCTTGAATTTACCAGTTGAGTCGCACTCAGGGTACTAGAAGCGGCCTCAGCACAACTAACAAAGTTGCATAAACGTCGTCGTCTCGCATACGCATCCGTCACACAAACTATCACCGGATGCTCTGGTGAAATTGACCGTTATCTTGTAGAGTGTTTGGTTGTGTTCTACTCTCTAAAGGTTTTTTGCATTCACTCACCACTTTTGGTCAGTGGTCGTTCCAAATGCAAAGTCAAAACGACATCCACGAAATGCGGGACTTGATCATCCGCGGACAGTCTGCTGTGGGACCGACTGCAATGAAGTTATCTGGAACTATCGTGCTTGGCTGTGTGACGCTGGTAGACGCAACAGGACATGAGCATGCAATCTCGGTGAATTTCTGCACCTCATTTCAGGTCCGCCTCGCCAGTGTAACAATCTGTCTTAGGAAAGCTTACTCGTCGGATTTTCTCTAGCAACTCAACAAGGTGCTCGAAGTTCTGTTTGAACGTGACTCGATTGAAGCCCAAATTCAGAAGCAATATATGAAGGAAGGACAATACGATTTATGTATTGACAAGGGCACCCAGATAACCCGGCTCTCGAGCCACGAATGGTCAAGCATTGAAGCAGGCACGAAGATTGTAATGAGGGTTATCATTGAACAACGGGTGGGATCATCTAGAGGTTCCTACAGATGCCATTTCTGTGGCGCTTGGAATCGCCTTCCCACCGGGTCTATTAGTCATTCGCTTCAACGGCAGCCTGGTTGCTCGATTAATTGGTTAGCACATTTTTCTTCTGGGTCCTGACCGTTGCGTCTAACAACCGGAAGTCGAGAATGCAAACGACGGTTTCAGATCTCCCGTGTACTTCGCAGTGCAAAGCAAAGTACTCGAACCTCCAGCATTGGTTCCAATCGCACGACTGACGCAGAAATGCACCTTATTCGCAACTTTCACGTTCAGCAAACTGTTGGGAATTGGCTATGCGATATTTGCATGCTCTCCAATCCAGACACTGCGGAGCTCAAATGTGCTATCTGCGATTCTGCCCGTCCTGGCACTGCTTCTGCCCCGGCTCCTACAGGTTTTGACTGGTCTGCTGCAGGGATGAAAGCCCCATGCTCATCGACAGATATGCAAACTTGTTCTGTCTGCATGCTGCAATCGTCTACCGCCGCAACTAAGTGTACAATTTGTGACAATGCTTGGGATACGTTACACTGAAGAAAACGGCGTGGAAAATGAAATTGAATATTAATGTATCCTCCACGTCAAGAGTACTTATGGGATGCTATATAGCGCAATGCGAACTTGCTTGTCATCATCAGCTTGTTGTCCTGTGCCTCCTTCCACCGGCGTTGGTTTTTGTCATCATATACGTCCCGGTTTTATACATGGTCGCATACAGATACATTTTCCATCCCACACGTACAACGGGCGACCGGTCGTATGTCTGCAGTTCCGCCGCCAAGAACTGGCAACGAAGAGATAACTAAAGGAGGACCACGACTAGAAAGAACGCATACAGACGAGGACATAAGTAGCTGCAGCGGAAAGTGTTACAGGGGGTGTCTGGACTCTTGACTTTCATGTTAGTGACAGCCCAAATTGCTGGAGCACATTAGGGCAGCGCGCATGCATGAAAAATCCATTATCTAGACATGCGTCGTAGCCAGTGGTTGGAATATGTCATATTGCTACAGCAATTGTTCCGCAAGTATTAGATACATCAATGTCTGTCACCAGATTTACTCCACCTTCTGAGTCCTTCAGCGGGTATTATACTTCGTGAGCCACCCATAATCAAGCATCAGTAGCCTGCGACATAGTATCTTCCATGTGTCTCTGCGGTGCGCTGCTTTCACTCTCGTAGTTCTGTTGCAGTCGGGTGAGGAAAGCCCTGGTACATCCAAGTATCCACTCCTGCCCTTCCCAGATCGCAACAAACACGAGGGAAGCAACGATGATGAACGTTTCTTTAGATTCGGTTTTCTCATTGCTTTTCTCATTTCCTTCCGTTCTGTCGTGAGAGGGCGTGACTGTCTGGGGAGAAGATGGAACTTCCTGAGCATTTGACTTCTCCTTCTCCCTATCTCGCCTGATCCTGTTCATCGCCGTCCAGTATCCAGGAGGCGGACGGTAAAACGTAGATGAGCCTAACTTGACTGGGTCCCAGAAAGTGGGATCAAGTGGGCGCGGTGAAGATGCGGATGGCCGCCCCGACCATTCATCTAGCAATCCTGTGACGAGGGCGGAATGCAGCTGCTCAGATTGATCATATTTCCGTCTACGATGATGTTGAGAACTACATAGTATCGCCGCCGAGTCTCAAAAAACCAACGCACCGAGCCTTCTTGTTTCCAAGCACAGCATAAGCCTCTGTAACCTTCCTGAAAGTTTCGGGAGAACTTGGATCTTGAGAGACGTCAGGATGGTGTTTCTTGCTCAGCTACACACGTGGTCACTTTCAAAGATATGCGTGGACCATGACCAAACCACACCTCGTAGTACCTTCGCTGCGCCACAACCAGTCAAATTCGTCTCGAGCCAAGATTGAAGACTAGTACTGACTTTGATTTGGTCCTGCGGAGCATCTCTCCATAACCCAAGTGCGGTATAGTGAACCCACCGATTCGAACCGCCTTTTGAACTTTGGGTGGGCTCCGGTCGTACAGTATCTTTATGCGAAGATATCCATGCCGCAAATTCGAGTGCGATAATGTGAATCCATGATGTTTTACTATCGTCGGGTTTTGGACTTTGGGTGGCGTAGCATTTGGGCTGCGGTAGTTTGTTCGACGATGGACCGTGAAGTGACCCTGGGGAAAGGTTGATAGACAAAAGAGAGGATGTAGATCCTCTGGATCTCATAGATGCTAGTTCACGGTTGACGTTGTTCTACAACCATTGTAACAGGATTGTATTACTTTGTGTACGTACGGTAGTATTACATCAGGACACGGTCCGAAACAGCTCATCGGCTAGGAGGTGACTGGTCCTCTCGGGCGCTACATTAGTCTGCATTTTTTGGCACTGCTACGACCAAGCGTGTGTTATCTGGATAGATGCCCACGCCGACATAAACACAATCCATAGCACCGACAGCGGAAACATCCACGGCATGCCTCTCTCCTTCCTCCTCAAGCTCAACCCCCCTGCGCCAGACTCCGTCCTCGCCAAGTTCGACTGGGTTTCCCACCTCCCTGCCGAGCGTCTCGTTTACATCGGTTTAAGGGACGTGGAACAAGGCGAGAAGGAGATATTGAAGCAACACAACATCAAGGCGTTCAGTATGCACGAGGTTGACCGGTGAGTTTCGGTTTCGGTGTGGAGGAAAGGCGCAGACGCTGATTGTATTTGACGTAGCTATGGCATCGGCAAGGTGGTTGAAATGGCGCTCGACCATGTTAACCCGCAACGAGACCGCCCTATTCACCTGAGCTTTGATGTTGACGCGCTCGATCCGAGTGTTGCTCCTAGCACGGGGACGCCGGTAAGTATCTTAATTTTAATTTTTGCTAGTCAGTGCGTTGGCACGTATCTTTGAGTGGGATGCAGTTAGTCGTCTGGTCCGCGTCAATTTGGTGACCTAGTGCTTGCCGACCTTCCTTGCTGGGGATGTGTATTTGTGGTGTGAGAGCATGCACGGAAGTGCATATCATTCTCCACGCGTCTTGACCATGCGGGTGCTTAAAAAATGCGTCACAACGGGAAAGAAACAAGGGATGGCTTGTGCAGACGCTTTATATTGCGCATACCCTATCTCAAGGGGGCGTCTTGGAAATACAGATGCTTTGATCCGTGGCGTTCGTGGCGGGAATGCCCAAGCGCGCGGCGGGCAAACAATGTATTCCTAGGAAATTTATTCCAAGTCAAATCAAATGCCAAGTCAACGAGCAACACTAACCAAAATCCCGAAGGTGCGCGGCGGCCTTACCTTCCGCGAAGGACACTACATCTGCGAGGCGATTTATGAGACTGGGTTACTCGTCGCGCTTGACTTGATGGTACGTCTCTTACCTCGGCCCTACTCGCACGAACCTTGATGTAACGTTCCACCACATGCAGGAAGTCAACCCCACGCTTGCAGATGCTGAGAGCGTGCGGCAGACCGTCACAGTGGGGTGCTCGTTGGTCCGTTCTGCTTTGGGTAAGTTGTTCATCTGCCATCACGTTGTTTTCTGTTTGCGCGGTTTGGCTATTGTTCTTGATTGGGACACAGCGCCAGACGTGCACCACGGTGTTCACATCGACTACTCGTAATGTGACTTACTAATCGCGCTCGTGATCTGTTTGTTGTACAGGAGAGACCCTTCTCTGAGTTGCTTGCAAATCTAAGTGCCGTAATTTAATGTGAATGTGGAAATGAGTGTTCTGATCTGGTGGCAGTAAGTTGTATCTGCTTGTTAAAGGTACAATGTCTGATTGTTCTGTGACAGAGAAGAGTGGTGTTCGACGTGTTGCCAAGGGGGGACTCGTGTGGCCCGTGGCGACCGGAGACGTGACTTGGACGCGTTGGAGAGATACGTACCTTTCCCGCGTGTCACATTAGTGGTCGGACATGATATTTTTTATTTGGATCAATAAGCATGCAATCTCCTGTTTAATGTGTTTTGTGTTGATAGATTTTGTCAATCAGATTTTCTGGTATACAATTCTCAATGCTAATGCAAACGCGACGGATCCCTGTGCACGAAGAAAATTACATGAGCGAGGGAGGAAGGTATCGGTACCCCCCATTCTAAATTCAGATCCAACCCGTCGCGTTCAAAAATAATTTGCACTGCTCTTCTCCCAGGAAGGAAACTTCTGAAGATCGACAATCAACGATCGACAATCAACGATCGACACGCCTAAGTGAACGCTTCACATTCCTGCGGTGGGATATCCTGGTGGCCTGCGTTTTTGACTATTGTTCACCCGAAACTCTACTTGTATGCAAGGATGGTGGATGCCATCCTTTGTGTGGACATCCGCTGGGTCACTGTTTGGCTTTGCCTGGGTAACGAGTTGTGGACCACAGCGCGAATAAGGAAGTGACGCGCCGCACGGTGGGCCATCCCCTTTATTTACTTGAAGCGGATGTCCCAACAGTTAAATACTGGCACTTGTGTTGTCCTCCTCCTCTTCATCACCCATCGTATTCTCTCTCATCCTGACTGGTACTGTCTAACTATACTCACTTCTTCTTCCACTTGTTATCTTCTACCACGGGCTAGGACCTGAAGCTATCGACACATTACTCTTTGATTTTCTCATGGACCAAAACATCGATATGATGGGCCCAAACACCATCTCCCACCTCGATACTTCCGTTAGCCCCTACTCCTCGGCTTCATCCTCGCAGAACAATTCTCCCTTCGCTCCATATGCATTTTTCCCGCCGAACTCGACGGGTACAACTCCTGGGACCACTCCCGAATATGACGGCGTAAAGTCTAGTACTATTACTTACCACGATGCGGAGCGTCGTACGGAGCAACAAGCTCAAGTCTACGCCCACCCCCAGCATGAGCTTCAGCCCGAGCCTGAGGCCCAACCCCAGCTCCAGCCCCAGCCTTTTATCGGCTCTTACCCTCCCGATATGTATAGTCCCGCGGTACGTTACACCTAGGCTGGCTCCCAACGCGCCCGCGTTCAATACCGGTGGGGTAATATATGGACAACAGACGATGATGCCTGGGTATGCCCCTCATCCACCTGCCGCCTATCCCCCTCAGCAATATCTCGCAACCCCTCAATCATATCACTACCCCGTCCCTCCTCACGCTTATGCTGGGTATGCACCGCCACCTCAGGCTATGAACACTTACCTTCCTTCGATGCAAGCTGGTCTTGCTCCTGCGGTAGCTGTGAGCCCTCCAGTCTCGGTGTCCCCTCCGCAGGCACAGGCTGCTGCAGCTGCAACCCCAGCTCCAGCCACGCAACCGCAACCGCCTTCAGACCGTGATAGACTCCTTCAGGTCTATACGGCCGAACAACTTGACTTCATCGTCGCGACCGCACAGCACGTCTATGGGGACCGATGCGCAGATGTCAGACACCTGCCCTACTGCCTCCTCCATGCAACCACAAATGCAAGGAACCGGTTACTACCAACATGTCGACCATTACAATCAGGGATTTATGCAGCAGCTTCCATCTGTAGGCTCCTCTGGGAGGAGTTCGGTGCGGCGCAGGAAACGCAGGGCGGCCAATGATAGTGGGGGCGTGACCAAGAAGCGGAAGAGAATCCGTCACATTCCCGTCGATCAGGACCCTGATTTTGTCAGTCAATTTTATTTCTTTGGTTCCCGCCACCCGCTAACAATTGTTTATCAGAAAAAACGTCGGCACCAAGGACGGCCAAAACCATCTTCCAATGCCTCCTTACTTCGTGCAATGGTATCCAAATGCAGGAAAGCAGCGTGCGTAATCATAAAACTACCAGAACGCATAAGCCAGAAGAGAGTGCTCGGTTGCCGTGCCTGGACTGTGGCCAACTGTGAGTATCTCGCTGCTTTCAAATGCGACTATGATACTGAGTCGTTGATTCTTACTAGTTTTAGTCGTTCCGATTCTCTGAATCGTCATCAGGATTCCGGGCAGTGTGAACTGAACCAGAAGAAATCTCAGGAGGTCTCTCAATCACCTCACGATGCATCTACGTCATCGGTCACGAACACCTTCGCGCCTCCACCCCCCGTCGCCGTTCCCGAAGAGGCGTTTACTGTCCAAGTATCAGCTCCTGCCACGATCTCGGTGCCACATCAAAATCCGCCCATGCCGGTGACCGCCGCTTCAGAACACATGGTTTCTGCCCGCTACGCAATGTAGTGTTGGGCGCTCTGTGCCCCAGAAAACCCTCCGCAGCGCCTCTCCCACCGGTTACAGCGCAAGATTTCTTACCACCTCAGTAGAGGAAGATGATCTCTTTGGCTCCCCGGTCATGTCTGACTCTGTTGCACTGCCGTCAGGGCTTGTCGTAAATGATGACCTTGCGCTTGCTAATCCCTCATTCGATGTGTCGGCCTTCGACATCCCTTATGAGGAGTGGTGCAACCTGTCGTTCGCTCCGCAATAATAGAATACAGTTGACGGACTTTCCGTGTCCTCGTCGCTCGGACTACAGCATATTATCATTATGGTTTGGATTACTTTATATGTCATGTAATCTTGTTCTGTCGTATTCGGATCTATACCGTCATTCATCGCACCTCACAATATGTACAGTAACATACGCAGGCACCATCATACCGTCACGATCTCTTACGAATGATTCTAGTATACCTATGCCATGAATGTATCTAGGACAAACTTATCAATCCTATGTCTATAAAGCCCAAACCAGTCTAGCATACTTAAGGAATTCTAACACAATCGCAAAACAACTCGGGGATGTATTGATCATACGTGGCCATCTATAGGATCGCCTACCAGACTTGTACTACTCATTGATGTGTTCGCCGCAGGCACCCTCGAAGCAAGTCATCGCAAGCTAAATTTCTCGCAAGAAATTTCTCATACTTACATGATTTCACACAACCCAGGTTCAAGGCCTGAGCTCTCCATAATGTTTGGGAATCGGAAGGAGCGCGACATTACCAGCTGCAACGCTACCAGATTCAGAGCTATGCGAAATAGAAGGAACGACTGTCTTCATTCTATCAAGGTCTGACTACGGGAGACTAGCGCTACATGGGTTTGATCTCCCAGTTCAAACTTCAAGACACCAAAATCGTCGCCCCGAACGTCCGAGATGGATACGGAAATCTTATTTTCCCTGAGAAAGTACAGCACGAAACTTGACGCGTCAACCGATCTTTATCGATGAGATCGAGCGTCCTTCTTCACGTTTCCTCTTGTTTTTCTCCAATAGCGTTTACCTTGCTCCCCATCTCTTCATCTGCTCATAAATTTTACTCGCTCGTCTTCAGAGCAAAATCGCCGGATGTCGTCTTGGCCGCAGTGTTTTGGTGACAGCGCCGTTAAAATGGGTGAGTTCACCACTTAGTATCCCAATCTCAGTGATCGTAACCTGTACAACCACCTTACTCTAGCTATCCCAACTCATCAACAATGATCAGGCTTTGGGGCTTCAAATACCAACGATATTTATAGTAAACAATATTCCTGCAGGCCGCTCGGCCTATGCCTAGTGATAGGAGTGAGAATGTCTGGTTTTCCCTATTGCGATTTGAAGGCCCAACGGGCAAGATCAGCTTTTAACTGCGAATCAAAAGGTGCTACACTGTTATGGACGGGGGATATGATTTACTTGGATGATAATGAGACACGCTAGCAACTTGAAAGAGTGAACTTGCGCCTCGGCATCATGTATTGTTAAAGACGAGAAATGCTACTTGACCCACCACCTTCTTCGAATAATACTCCACCACATACCTCTTCCCATCTGATTGCAAGCATCCCAGCTAAACATACCGACGCGCCCCGACAACCACGCTGCATCTGCCTCCGTGATCACAGGCCCACGACCTCTGACATCCAGCCAGTTTATCGCTTTCGTGTTCATCGTGAGCATATCTTCTTCGTCGGAGTCGGTTGCCAGCGGATTCAAGAAACCCCATTGCGGGGCGCTCGCAGCACGTACCCGCGCTTGGATCAATCCCCTCAATGCGTGAGTAGTGAAGCGATTGCAATTCTTCACTCGCAACTTCGTCATCCTGGGCGCCATATAATGCTCCTCCTCCGAGTTGCTCTCGAAAGGCCCAGTCATAGCGTCGAAAAATGCGTCGTCAACGCAAGCACAATTGTCAAGGGTGAGACTGCTCCCAGACCAATGACGGAGCACGTTGACGAAGTTTTTGGATGCGTCCATGTTCTCGAACGTAAGGTAGTCGGTGTAGCAGATGCGAGTGAGGGTGTTGACTTTACAGTCTGTGATTATTGTGGACGAGAGGTGGGCTGCTCTGAGGACTGCAAAAACAAGTTTGAGAACATCACTGTTGTCCAGTTTCTCCAATGCGATGTGTGTAAACGGCCGAGCGAAAACGCAGGCCCGGTCACAACGCCCGAGTATATATCAAAGTGAACGTCACAGAGACTGAGGTCGTCGAGCATGGGGAGCTCGCTAAGGGTTCGGAGCGTCTGCCACAACGAGAGCCCCTGTGCG
>NW_024538333.1:0-9558 GCF_016628075.1 Suillus paluster
TATGGATCAAAAGAAGGAAAATAAAAAACGAAGAAGAAAAGGGTAGATGGGGAATGAGCGACGACGGTCGTTCGAACAATAAATAAGAAGAGTAAAAGTGAAAGGTGAAATAGGTATGTGTGGAAGGAGTGACATCGGACGATAAATAAAGGAGGAAAGAGAAATGATAGGAGCAAAAGTAAAAGATAGAAGGTGAAAAGGGTATAGAAGGAGTGACGAGGGTCGGACCATAAATAAGAGGAAAGAGAAATGATAGGAGAGAAAAAGTAAAAGATAGAAGGGTGAAAAGGGTATATAAGGTGAAAAGGGTATAGAAGGAGTGACGAGGGTCGGACCATAAATAAGAGGAAAGAGAAAGTATGAGAAAAAAGTGAAAAAGAAAAAGTGAAAAGGATATAGAAGGAGTGACGAGGGTCGGACAATAAACAACTGGAAGGAAAAAAGGAAGAGAGAAAAGAAAAGGTGTGAAAAGGGTATATAACGAATGACGAGGGTCAGACCATAAACAAGAAGAAGGAGAAAGAAGAGAAAGGAAAATGAGAAAATGAAGAGAGAGATGAAAAGGGTATAGAAGGAGTGACGAGGGTCGGACCATAAATAAGAGGAAGGTGAAAGGAATAGGAGAAAAAGAAAAGGTTAAAAAGGGTATATAAGGAGTGACGAGGGTTGGACCATAAACAAGAGGAGGAGGAGAAATGGAAGGCGCATCCGCGATCCGGTAGAAAGAGCGGCGTCGGTAAGACTAACCAGAGTTGGACTGAGGTGCAGTGAAACTGAGGGAGACGAGACTTCGAGATGCCACGGTACTGGCGAGCTTGGATGCAGAGCCACCTGCACGCCGTCCGTTATGCTCGTAGACCGGGCGCAAGTGCAGCGTAGCTAGATGAACAGGAGGAAGGAAATCGCACAGGAGATGTCGGGAGGAATGAGGTTGGTGTTGGGGTGGAGCGGCAGACTGCGTGCGCAGGAGAAAGTTGAGGAGGGAGGAGAACCTGCGGTTGAATGAGAGGCCGGGAGCGAGAGAAACTCGTCCCTGTATCAGATAGAGGCAACGCCAGCAAGAGTGAGACTCGAGAGGGATAAAGTAAAAGGATATTTTTTCATCAACGCGGCCGACGTTGGGCTTTTCTATATTCTAGAAAGATAATGCATAATGGCGTAAGAAGAATATATTATTAATGTAGGGTAGGTGACTCACTTTTGAGGGGAGAAGAGGAGGGTCGGAGGTGAGTTTGCTTTACCAACGGCGCGCGACGTCGGCATCTTCGTTAGTGACAACAGCGAGAAAGCAGGGAAGGTGGGAGAGTATGAAAGCGAGACGGCGGGAGAAAAAGCGAGACGGCGAGACAGCTAGACAGCGAGAGAATGAGAAACTGAGAGAATAAAAAACTGAGAGAGTAATAAGACAGATAATCGTCCGTGACGCGCAATGGGTCAATCGTACGATGAAGGAGATCGCTGACTCTTGGTGAAGGTCAAGATGAAGGAGAGAAAGGCCGCAAGGGCAGGTATTTATACCCCTGGGGGTAGTCAGCCGCCAGTCAGCCTCAAGACCATTTGAGGCAATAATGATTCGAATATCCTACGTCATGGTGCCGTCACTCGTATGAGCGGCAACACTCGTGAGTGAGGCTAACAGGTATTTATGCATCTGCGAGAGTCAGCTTCCGGTCAGCGTTAAGTTCATTTGATTAATCACTGAGTACTGAAGCCTGACACTCGCGGTAATCTAGAATGTCCTACGTTACGCGGCGGTCATCATTCGCAAGAGAGGGAGAAGAGGATGGCAGAAAGAACCGCGACGCCACTAACGCGTCCAGATCACGTGTCCGAAATCAAGTCAACAAGTGACTATTACTAATATTATATACCATGCGGTACTAAATTCAGTCTCTAGTAATTCTAAGTTCTGGCTGCCAGCATGTGGTTTCAGAATCGAACCAGCCGCAACTATGGGGGAGGACGGTACGTTGCATTACGCATTAATGTACCCTTCGAGTACTTACTATTTCTTGACGTGATTCATACGGCAGACAAAGAAAGATACAAAATACAGCAAGCAACAGGGTCCCTGTTGTCGTGACTTCATCGGTCCCAGGAAGTACGAAGTATTGATATACTCACTCCCGGGGTCGACAAAGTCAACATTGTGAGTATCAACTTTCAAGTTGTATCCGTCGTGTTCTTCTCAGGCTCGCCGTGTGTCCTGTTCTCCAGGGCCTCCTTGCAAAGACGCTTCAATATATTCCTCGTAGGACTTGTCAGTTTAACCACGCTTACAATAAACCTAGCCCCTTGGTATATCTGGTGTCGAAATCGTCGAGAAAAATCTGCAGTCCGTGGGATTCCGCCGAAGTACTACCACTCGCATTAATAACGGCCATTAAGCCTTACGATCACAACTCTCCACCCTGTAACATGCCACCTCCCCGCGAGGGCACCAGTGACCATGCCACTGCGAACAGCAGTGAAACTAGGTGGAGCTTTCTCCTGCATCGACTGACTGAGGCAACACTGTGCAGTACGTACTCTGTTTTAATTAGTGTCCTCCATCAAGTAGGTTTCACCTCTTCTGTAAATTGAAATAGTGACAGCGTAACTACCACTCATTGCTTCGTCATTCTTTGTTGCGGGCGGCCCGAACTGTGTGGGAGAGATCGGTCGAAGGGACGGATGTCTCGTTGTCCTCCAAGTAGCGTTCTCCCCGAGTCTATGGTCAGCACGACCACTATATTAAGTCAACGTCGATGTCGCTATTTATTCAGCATGATTTACTCACCTTAATCCGTGGACGTCCCTCGCGGCCGTGTCAGTTGCCAGCACTTCGCCCGGTGATCGTCTCGATATCCTTGAATCAAATGTTTCATGCGGCTAACACGGACTTTGCTCATATTTATAATGGCATACGCGTCAGATTGCGAAGCTGTCTCTCACTGCGCGACATATGAGATTGAAATGTCGATCAAAACCTGTCTATTGACGTTGTCACAGGCTTTGCTTGCACTAGAAGCATCGTCTTCTCTGGCGACCATCGCGTCTGCACCCATCGTCGACTTAGGTTATGCTCAATACCAGGGATCAGTTGATACAGCGACAAACATCACAAGCTTTCTTGGGATACGGTACGCGGCTGCTCCAGTTGGTGCGTCCTGTTTTGTGTGTTGTATACAATTTCGGTTTACGCACCAAGTACATAGGGGACTTCAGATGGGCAGCTCCGCAGCCTCCATCGGCCATCTCCGGGGTTCAACAAGCTACCACGCAACCAAATGAATGTTATCAAGCACTGGGAGGCAATTCTTCGACAAATCCCTATGACAGCCCCTCTATGAGGAAAAGGGCTGTCAGTCAGTCGGAGGACTGTTTATTCTTGAAGTAAGCTCTGTCATGGAACGATTATGTCGACATTTATGATTGGTGATTGACTTGTATCCGGTAGTGTATACACTCCCGGGAGGCAAGTGGTGGCCACACCGTCGGGAGGGCTCCCTGTTGTGGTATAGATTCACGCAGGAGGGTAAGTAGCATGTGCAATGTTCCTCTGTCGATGAATCGATTTTTGGTACAGGTATATTGAAGGAGCTGCGAATCTTTACAATGGTGAAAACCTAATCATGGAATCCAATCACGGTGTCATCACGGTCGTGCTCCAGTACCGCCTCGGTTTATTCGGTATGTCTTCGTTACTTTTTTCGGGTTCAATTCAAATGTATACGCTGCCCACTAGGTTTCCTTCCCGGAGAAGCGGTCAAAGAAGGGGGTGTGCTCAATGCTGGACTACGTACGTGGCCATCATGGTCTTACGGTCCTTCAGACTTGGCTGAACTTGATATTCGAAGTCGACCAAAATTATGCTTTGCAATGGGTTCAGGCCTACGTGAGCAGAAATATCTATTTGCTTGTTGTACCTCAGCTGACAGAAAACATTCCTGGACAGATAAGTCGTTTCGGTGGCGACCCCACGAAGGTAACGATTTGGGGAGAGTCTGCTGGTGAGCTGCTTCATGTACTCTTCGTTCTTAGCATTGTTTGCTACTCTCGTCGTTTCAGGTGCCGGTTCCGTGCTACAGCATCTTGTTTCTCATGGAGGAAACACACAGCCTCCCCTCTTCAGAGCTGCCATGACGAGTTCCACTTTCTTGCCCTCACAATACAACTATAATGACCGAATTCCAGAGGTGAATTTTGTTCATGAGGTCAATATCCGTGGCGTCCTGAATGCCACTGCCAGATGTTGTACAGTCAGGTCGTCGATGGAACAAAGTGAGTCCTTTTAAAGGTTAAATGTGGCCATTCCCGAGCTAATACCCTCAACTCACAGGTGTAGCGCAAGTTCGGATACCCTTTCTTGTTTGCGCTCTGCAGACGTCAACACGCTGCAAACCTTGAACTACATCAACCTCAACACCTTCCGTGGCACGTTCTTATTCGATCCTGTCGTGGATGGCACTTTCATCGTGGAGAGACCTACCGTGACGATGAGCAAGGGTCGCTTGAATGGTGTATGATCTATGAATTCTATCCTCATCAGCGACGCTCAGACTCTTTCGTTAGAATTGCCTTCTTGCCATAACTAATTCGCATGAGGGGAACTTGTTCGTGAACCAATCTACGACATTGGACATTGCAGATTATGTCAAAACACTTTTCCCGGACTTCGGTTCCGCTCAGGCTGCAGCAGCAGTGAAGATGTACCAGAATCAGGGAAGCAACGTCAACCAGGCAAATCTCGTGATAGGTGAATGTACGTGTGTCCTTCAAGGAAATCATTACCGTCCCTGATTCCATGAGTCCATTCAGCAACGTTCGTTTGCCCTACTTATTATCTCCTCAAAGCATTCGGAGAGCGAGGTTGGAAGGTAAGCTCGAGGCAAGTCTTAACTTATGCATGCTCAACAACAGCAGGGCGAGTTTGCAATTCCACCCGGCATACACGGAAATGATGTTGGATATTACTTCACTTCGTAAGTTGAAGCGATGATCAACCCCTACTCTGATGCATACTGCTTCAGGCTTGGTCCTGCATACAACAATTCCCAGTTCATCACTGCTTTTTCGAACTCGTTCTTGGCTATGGCCATGTACGAGACTCCTGACGACAGATACACCCCAGGGGACATCACACCTTCTTGGAATTCCTGGCGACATGATTTCACAGAGATGATGTTCAACAAGACATCAGCAGGAGCACCCGACGTTTACACTTTCAAGACCGACATGGCCTTGCTCGAGCGTTGTGCGTGAGTACTGTACTATATTTGTGATGAGCCAAGGTGCTGATCTAGACGCCCGTAGCTACTGGCGAAATGTGTCGGCGTATACGGGTCAGTGAATGGAAAATTTTAGTTTCCCCTATAGGCAGACCTTAGATCTGTGTCAACCGAAAACGTTGAGCAGAGAGTAGTGTGATGTGTTCATCAGCCATTCCACCGGCTGCTGGTCACAAAGGTTCCTGGACGTAGGATCACTTGCAGCCAATTTTTGTCTATAATGCACGTGAAGATCATCGAGATTCGAAACACACCACATGATGCGAATCCGTCACCAGTAAACCAGTTTCCCCGTCGACGACGTCACGAATCGCATGTAAGGTTGGCTCGACAAAATTCCGGACTGTACTACAAAGCGAATGGGGCCTCTCACCCTCCACAGTCACCGCCCACCCCCACTTGTCTTACATGATTGCACAGATGGAAAAGCGTCTTCTCCTCCTCGGTTCGCACAGTTCGTCAATAATTCACTGCGTTCTGGCATACGACTTACGAAACAAAATTAAGCAGCGCCGAGAGCTACAAGCCATGATTATCGGTCTATGGTAATGCAAAACGACCGAGATCACGGGGCTGTGAGACTCAGGCTAAACTATCATTTCCTCCTCACTGCCGCGCACCCTCCATTGTAGTAAGCGCCCTTTCTGCCATGCGCAACCGGTCGCCCCGACTCATATGGCATGTTCAGCTCTTACCATGTCAACAAGTAGACTGGTTTTCACATTTCTGATTTTTTGTTGTTGTGCATGGCTAGCATCATCCACACGTCAGGCAAGTTACCAATGAAAACCTCTTCCTGAAGATGACCGTTACTCTGTAACTAGAACTTCGCCATTTGATGCGAGAGTCGTGACTGAATTTATCAACCTGCTCCTGAGTGGGGCGCCAACGATAATTGTAAGATTGGTCGTTGAAGATTTACAATACCTCAACGTATTGGTCATCCATGCATTCCGCTGAAATTATCTGTCGGGGAGGCAGAATTACTACACCCGTACCCAGCGAAGAAATGCCGAAGTATTTTGTGAAGCTGTAGACGAGGTCTACGGGGCGTTGGTCCTGGCCTTGATGGGGGAAAAGTCGGGATGTACCTTGGCTAGTAAGGAAAGAGTCGTCTCACGAAGCCACTTCTGGGATACGTAGTAGCCATGCATCTGACGGTCGCGTTGCAGAGGTGGTCACATTGATACGCTGCGGTTTGGACCGTTTGGTATGGCCAGAATCCCCCCATTTATCTTTTCTCGGCTGCACTCAGCTGAGCAAGAGCAATCGAGACAGATATCAACAAACAACACTCAGACACACCTGCATGGCTCCTTCGAGGCTTTGAAATTGTTGAGACATCTGTTCAACTTCAATGTTGTTTGTTGGCTGTTGAACGTTAACGTTGAACGATGACATCATGGGCCATGGCACAAATGTGGCGCGAGTGACTTAGTGCTCTGCTCATCGCTAGTGTCTGTCCCGTAACTCATCGACGATGCGTCAAAAGACGTCGACTGTAACTCGGTACGTATGTACACAACGCATAGATCCCAAGCACACAGATTGGGGTGTTTCTTCTTACTGCTAATGATGGCGCTGTAATAAGAAACACCCTCGCATTCGTGTCATACAGTGGCATAGGTTATAGCCCCGAGTGAACTATGTACTGATGGAGTTCCTTCCGGGGCGAAGTATAAGAGTGCGGGACCACGTAACGGCGATGAGAAGAGGTTGCAATGAAAGAACAGAATGGATAGCTACAAGTGAGCCGCGTTGCTCGATTGAGTGCAGGAGCACGTGGGCGTCGAGGTAAGAAGAAATCTTGGAATTTCAATTAAGAGAGAGAGAGCGAGATAATGACCGTGATAGAAATTAGAAACAATGAAAGACGGAACCATATCGTCAAAGAGTGACGACGGTCGGACGAGAAAGGAATGACAAGGGTCAGGCAATACCTAGATAAAAAGAAGGAACAGAATAAATAGAAGAAGGAACGGGTATATGTGGAAGTCGGACTGAAAGGTCAGACAATAAATAAGAAGAGTAAAGGTAAAAGGTGGAAATGTGTGGAAGGAGGGACAAGGGTCGTACAATAAATGAGAGTAAAGAAAAATGTTAAGAGTAACTTAAAGTAAAAGGAGTGACGAGGTCGGACCATGAATAAGGAGGAGAAATAGTGGGGAAAGAATGACAAGGGTCGGACAATAAATAAGAGAAAGAGAAACGATAAGAGTAGAAGTAAAAGGTCGAAGGGGTATATGGGAAAGGAATGACGAGAGTCGGACAATAACATAGAAGGAAGAGAAATGACAAGGGTTGGACAATGAATAAGAGAAAGAGTAAGAGTAATGATAAGGTGAAAAGGTATATAAGGAGTGACGAGGGTCGGACCATAAATAAGAGGAAGGAGAAATGGAATGCGCATCTGCGATCCGGTAAAAAGGTGCGACGGCTGTCGAGCGGCAGGATTGACAAGGTTAGACTAAGGTTCACCGAAACGAGACAAGGAGACGGAAGACGCATCCATCATCCGGTAGAAAGAGCGGCAACAGTCGGACCAAGACGAGACTTCGAGATGCCATGCTGCCGATGAGTTTGAATGCAGAGCCACCTGCACGCCGTAATTTATGCTCGTGGAACGGGTACAAGTTGCAGCGTAGTTAGATGAACAGGAGGAAGGCAATCGCATAGGCGATGTCGGGAGGAGCGGGGTTGATGTTGGGAGTGGAGCGGCGGACTGCGTGCGTAGGAGAAAGTTGAGGAGGGAGGAGAATCTGTGGTTGAACGAGAGGCCGGGAGTGAGAGAACGCTGGTTCCCGTATCAGATAGAGGCAACGCCAGCAAGAGTGAGACTCAAGAGGGATAAAGGAAAAGTATTTTTTTTTGTCAACGCGGCCGACGTTGGACTTTCTATATTCTGGAAAAATAATGGCGCCAAAAGAATATTATTAGTGTAAGGTAGGCGACTCACTTGAGTGGGGATAAGGGGAGGCACGGATATGAGCTTGCTTTACCAACGGCGCGCGACATCGGCATTTTCGTTAGTGACGACAGCGAGAAAGCAGGAAGGTGACGAAGTATGAAAGCGAGACAGCGAGACAGCGAGGAAGCGCGAGAGAATGAAAGCGAGAGAATAAGAAATTGAGAGAACAATTAATAAGACAGATAATCGTCCGTGACTCGCAATGGGTCAATCGTGACAATGAAGGAGATCGCTGACTCTTGGTGGAGGTCAAGATGAAGGACAGAGATGCCGCGAGGGCAGGTATTTATGTCCCTGGGGGTGTCAGCCTCTAGTCAGCCTCAAGCTTAAGAACATTTAGGGCAAGAATGGAGGCTGACACTCGCAGGCGCGTCTAGGTCACGTGACAATCAAATCACTTTGGACTTTGGACTCGTTGAGGTGAACCCGGTTCACAAGTGTTGATAGTTGCAGAAGAGAAATAAGCTTGTACCATACCTCGCGCACGTTGAACTCCTCGGCCCGTCCAACTTCCGGCTTGCCACAGATCGTCGCATCTATACCGGTGTCACGAAGATGGTGGAATCGGAGGCTTTCCTCAGGTGACATCCAACGGCCAAGTCCAAGAATGTCGATGGGAGATCTTTCCGGCGAAAATTCGATGGCAGTGCAAATGCAATCCTGGTCTTCAACCTACAGAACTAAACTTGCCCATGTAATTAATGTATTCCGTGTAGAATCAGAATCAGAAATGACGGCATATTCTACTACCTGGGGAAAGGCAGGTGTGTATTTTACAGTAAGTTTATATAAACGATATAGCTAGAGCTATTGGTCGATAGAAGGTCAGCGAAATCAGACGTGTCAAAAAGGGTGGACGCACTCTAAACAAGAAACTCAGCTAAGTTAACCAAATACAATCAACCATACCCACACAGAGAGTTCCAGAACTTACATCATCTGGTGTCAGTCGTCCCATCGCCTAGGTCGTAGTCAGTACTCACACTTGTCTCTGCCATTAACCGCGAGTACTCACGGATTCATCGGCGGACAGCGTGGCATCCACCATCGCTGATTTCTTCTCTGCAACTGGATGATACGGCTTTCATGCTGTCTTCGACGACGAGTTTGATGGCCTGAACGGGACGATGCTGTCCGAGACGGTGAATGCGGTCCATGGCTTCTGCAGTGGGGATCAGCAAGTGTCAGAGGTACAGTGTATCAATTTGCGTACGATATTCAACCTGAGATAGCAGGAGTCAGCTGGGGATGAGACATGTAAAGACGAAAACTTGCCGCAGGATTCCACCAACTATCCATGAGATACACTCGAGATGCTTC
>NW_024538334.1:0-9544 GCF_016628075.1 Suillus paluster
TTGCGCGAAGTTTGTAGGAAATGAAAGAGGAAGGGTTGGTGGCGGGGAGGTGTATTGAGGATGCGAGTGTTCCGCCGAGTGCGAGTGAGAAAGGAAAGACGTGTTTGCTTGCTTTGAGGGTATGTCAGTGGCGTTTCTCGCCTTCGAGGAAGGACTAATCATATGTGCAGAGACTGAAACTCTGGCTTAGGGTGATTCTAGCAAACCGAGATGAGATAAGGAGATTGAGATGAAAGAAATGACGTACGGGTCGTTAAGAGAAGGTGGTACGCGAGTTTTACCACGAAATTGGAGATTGATCTCTTTGATAGAGGTCGCCTCTGAGAGAGTGAGGATGAGGTGACCAGAAAGTTAGGTGAGGTGAGGACGGGCGGGTTAGGACGTTCCTGTGTATTACAACTTTGTGAAGGTCGCCTTTAAGAATCAAACATAAACTGACCTCCTCAATGACCGGGCCAGTTTATACGTCCCAATGTTGCCACAGCCGTTCTGGATGCTTGGCGGACAGTGGATGATCACATGTAGTGATCGTGCACAATGCGGTGAATGCGGATGACATGATTTGTCGGTAGAAGCACTTGAGACAGTCGTTGATTGTGGAGAAAAGAGCGGCTGGGTAGCGCACAGTAAACTTGGTGAATTAACGTTAATTAACGCTAATCTACAATATTTGTTAATTTGGGTTATTTTGATTGATCACGCTCTCGGAAATCGACTCGTTCATTCTCAGCTATTCTGTGGATCTCATAGAGCTGTCCTTCACATGCTACAGTACTATCTCAAGCAACTGGTTCCATGTAATTTCCACATGGCTACACCTTCGATGGCTCACCTTGAAGCTGGACTCCAAAGCCATCCCCACGATACCTCTTCATGTGCCCCAGCCCTTTCCGGAACTCACTCACTTGCATATCTTGTGCGAGGACCTGAGCATTTCCACATCTTTCCTGCGTGATGCAAGGATGTATTCTGATACGCGTTCCTTCGGGTGCCCCAATCTCAAAAAAATTCAGATCGACGCACGTCGCACGCAAATGCGGCCCAGCCTGCATGGTCCAAGCTTATTCACAAACAGGTCTAAATCTTGCATCTCTGTTCATCTCCTGTGTAATGTTGCTTTATATCACGAAACATACAAGCGAGAACATGCAATGCTAGAGCACTGCGGCGTCCAACTCCCCGTCGACTGCAACTAGGGCTTCTTTGCTTTGATGGGGCCTCAAACTGTGCTCGGGTGGGTCACCACCATCTCGTTTTATTCTTTTTCTGACCTGTATGCTCTCAGTCCTCCGCTATGGGTCTCCACCCTCATCCACATCACCACCTTGCATCATCCTCGGGGTCAGGTCCACGTGCACTCCTCAATCGCATTCCCTCCGCCATTATCAACCCAACGTTGACGAAGCAACTGAACTGCAGCAACGCCCAAGGCGAAGCGCCTCCTTCTGTCACGCTTCTGTCGAAGTCGCTGCGCAACGAGACAAGAAGGTATGTCTTTCTTTCATGGGTGTGTTTTCAATTGCTGTATCTGATTTTTCTCGCAGGCCTTGTATGTTGCTCGGCGGCCAGAACGGGTTAGCGACAAGGTGAAACGCATCAAGAATCCTACGTGGTGGACTCGTGTTGTGTTATTCATCTGCTGCGTGCCTCCTCCCAAGGACGACAGTCATTAATGGAGATGCTGCACATACACATCGATTTCTATCTCAGTATCTAGTTCCCTTTTTTCTCTCACCATAGTGTCTTTCATCTTCACCATCCCATCAAATATCATTCATTGACGCTTCACATCTAACTCGCCTGTATTGAAATGGTGACGTGCTTTGCACAACAGTCGATGAAGATTATCCAGCCTAGAGGAGCTCAGCGTCATGTGAACTTGCATATCAAAATGTTCGTTTCAGATGCATGCTGGACACTGGCATCCAGACCCAAGCTTAGCCGACTTTCTGTGGGTCCTCGAGCGCTACACTCCGCATATGTGTTCATGCTTCTGTGAAGGACATAAGCGAATCTACTGCCCTGTTCGTTCGTACCACATCAAAACTGCCCTGCAAGTCGCTAAAGTCACTGCAGATCTAACTAATTTTCGATGTCAAAGTTCGCTCGTTTCCAGCCCAGTCAAACTTAGATCATTGTGTTCTGGATAGCTCTTACCCATCACTTCACCTTCCACTTGCCGGCATTGATGGGAGGCATACAACATCAACGTGGCACTCCATTACACCCTGACCGTCGCAAAACCATCACTGATGAGAAGGCTCCTACATACAGGCAGCATGTGCTGCGGTATTGTTCATTCCCGTCTTCTGACCGCTATGACTGTATTCCAATCATTTCTATCTATTTCTGGACTTGTATGTCTTGCACCGTGTACTTTTCGTTCCCCCGGATTTATGGCGTTTTACAGTCTCCACACACACTCAACCTGGCAAGGCCACCCATCTGACTAGACAAAATTCGCTTTCAGCACTGTAATCGTTTCGTTTCATCTCCTCATGTGATTAAGCTGATTCTGCGTGAACGCGACACGACATTTATCGCGTCTGTCAAGCTGAAAATTTACCATCGCAGTAACAAATCTGACCAGTCGTGTTCCGATCGACAGATCAGCTACGTCTCCACGCCCAAACCGTTACCAGAGGGTGCACAGGGCGCACGGCATATCCCATTGGCACAAGGGCAATATCTGGTACGTCAACACCCTATAGCGTTTGTATTAACACATGTAGAGATACTAAGATACGATAGGTGCCCACCATACCAAACGAGTCTGTACAAACGGCAAGTCTTGTACTTAACCATGTGCGTAGTCGTATTTACTCCTCGTCCGTGACTAGAGCATGTTCAGGTATTTACTCACGAACAGGTGATCCAAACTGTATCCCATGTTCTGACTGCTATCGAACAGGTCTAAACCTTGCGTCTCTGTTCATCTCCTGTGTGATGTTGCTTGATATCAAAGCGAGAACATGCTATTGCTAGAGCACTCGGCAGAACGACGGTTCGATCTGGTAGGCTTGGTGATCTTGGGCAGAACCTGCTTACTCAATGTCAATAGTCACCCAATATCGTTCGATGCATCATTTGTCAATTGACAATGCATTCACAAAGCTACTGTGGTCAACTCGGGCCGTCTGCGTTTGACCATGGCCTGCGAGCTCAGTTGCCAGGACCAATGCCCTTGATTTTCGCAGCAGTATGGGGATCGCTTCGGCCGGCCCCCGAAAGGACTGTCCCATAAAGCTGTTCTGAGCAGTACCAGGAACATGCAAGGGCGTTATTCACTATCGACAGAAAGGAGAACTCGGTACCTCGGCGCTTATGTGAAAATGTGTTGAAGGTACCGAAAGGGCTGGACGGGTGGGTGTACATAATTAGGTTGCTGAAAATTAGATATTGCGTAGTCTTCTTTGAGATCAATGTTATACAGAATAACTAGCGCAATAATCTTTGGGTCTCGTAGAACACAATTGTCGAGAAGGCAATGATCGTCTCGTGGAGTTAGTTGACGTGTGCAATCTGACGCACATCAATCAACTCCACGTGGATGATCAAGGAATAGGACAGTCATCGAGCGGGCTAGGGATATATGAGAACCCCTTGATGTCTGGAGTGCACCGCGGATACACGAGAATTATCGTGGCTAGACGAGCGTCGTAGCTTGTTTTTCCCCAACAGACGTTGCTGGCTAGGGTTGGCATCCCATTCGCTCCTCTTGATAGCTGGAACTGTCGTTTCCGTCATTGTCTATACCAGACCTTGGAGGAATACAGACATGGCAACATGTCACACGTCCTACGAGGTCGATGCGAAATAGACAGGCTGCCAGGAAATCGTAAAGAAAACGATGGATCGTGCGGCAGGTCATGACTATCAAGATATAATAAATGATAGGAAGATGCACGTGGCACCAGTCGCGGTCCTGGGCGCTTCGCCTGCACAGCACATTGATTTGAAGCTGTGAAGAGAACACAGGATAACGCACCTTAATAGACGACCTCGCGCAACTCTCTCTACTTCACACCCAACACTCCACTTCCTCAGCTATAAGTTCATCCTCCTCGTTCTTCCGTAGAGTGAGTCTGCGTCGAGGTCTTCTGAGTAGTACCTGCAGTGAGTGATGCTCTGAGCGCTTCTGCCAGGATGGCTGAGATAAGAGACAAGGACACTGACCAAACTCTGGGATCCAGAAAGATCTCCTGTGAGCAACACCTGCGCATACATCTCAAAGCCGCCGAGTGCGTCAGGATTGAATTCTTCTAAACAGGACCTGTCGTGAGTGATTCGTCATGCACTTCTATGAGCAGATATTCAGGCAGTAACAGATACGCTTGTTCACTCACCAGAAGTCTTGGCACTTTCAAGACAACAGGAACGCGCAATAAATCAAAGACCACTCCAGCGAACTGCTTGCGCAGCCACATTCGACGATTGTCCTTGGTGGAGACCCTGAGTACCGACCGACCATGGCGTCCCACACTGCCAAGATGGAAAAGACGTCAGCGATAAAGCCCCGACGGACCATGAAAGGCCATACCGACGACGTACGAGATGTTGCACACCTGCCTGGCGGGCAGCGCATCATCACATGTTCGTTTGATGGCTCGCTCCGATTATGGGACCTGGAGAGCGGTGCACAGATCGGCGAGGACTGGCGAGATGAGGGGATTGAGGCGGGAGCAAGTACCATTGCATTATCTCCAAACAGCAAGACTGTTGCAAGCGGAAGTGGGGATGGGACAGTGATGTTGTGGGACGTGGAGACAGGGAAAATCAACGCCAAATGGACAGGACACACTCGATTCGTGACGTCAGTGTGCTGGAGTCCAGATGGTGAGCGAGTTGTGAGCGGATCAGAAGATGGGACGGCAAGAGTGTGGGATGGTGAGAGCGGCGAACCCGTTCAGGGTCTGAATCCAATCAAGACCAGGCACCAGTTCCTGAATGCGGTGAGCTATTCGCCTACCAGCCAAATGATTGCGATAGGGGGACACAACGTGGGAGTCGAAATCTGGGATGCCAAGACGGGCAAGTTGCTCTCCACAATCGAATCAGACTGGCAAGCTTTGAGCTTGGCCTGGACATCTGATGAAAAGAAGCTTATCTCCGGGATGTACTTTGGCTCAATTAGGATATTCGACACTGCCACATGGCAGCAGATCGCTGTTCTAGAAGGTCACACTTCATTTGTCGACGCCATCACATTATTTCGGAACGACCGTCTTCTTGCGAGCACATCATACGATGGAACAGCGCGTCTGTGGAATCTCGACACGAATCTCCCGGTTGGTCCACCACTCAAGCATGAAGACGACAACAAGTTCAACCCGCCATATATGGCAGGTGCAGCCTTTTCCGCTGATGGAAAACTGCTCACAACTTGCTACAACAACAACGCGTACGTATGGGACGTTCACGCCATCCTACACGAAGCTGGCCTTGAAGATCTCCTGTCTATACCCGATGTGAGTGTCAACATATCACCGCTCTGTTTAAAGTCCTGACAGCGTCCACTATCAGGCACCAAAAGACAAGGTATGCATCATCTCATGGCTCTTCACCAATATGCTAATCTCCCACTCGCAGAAGTCCTTGTTAAATGTATGCTATTCCCTTGTTTATATTTTCTACGATTGTAACATGATGGATATCTAGGCTGATGCTACGCGGCGTCCAACTCCCCGTCGACTGCAACCAGGCTTCTTTGATGGCGCCCCAGACCGTGCTCGGGTGCGTCACTACCATCTCGTTTTATTCTTTTTCTGACTTGTATGCTCTCAGCCTTCCGCTATGGGTCTCCACCCTCATCCACATCACCACCTTGCATCATCCTCGGGGTCAGGTCCACGTGCATTCCTCAGTCGCCTTCCCTCCCTTTTCCGCCGTTTCCAACCCAACGTTGATGGAGCGACTGAACTCCAACAACGCCCAAGGCAAAGCACCTCCTCTCATCACAGCCCTCCTGTTGTCGAAGTTGCTCCAATACGGGATAAGCAGGTATGTCTTTTTGAGTGTGTTCCAAACAACTCGTGTCTGATGATTTCCCTCCAGGCATTATATGTTGCTCGGCGGCAGGAAAAAGCTCCGCGGGGGGAGACAGCTAGTGACAGAGCCAGACGCATCAAGAACCCCAAATGGTGGGTTCGTGTGGTGTTGTTTCTCTGTTGTGTGTCTCCTGCTCCCGACGACGGTCATCACAGCACATAGAGAATCATTCTCATCTCAGAAGCTATTTCCCCTTTTTGTTATCTTGTAGTATTTTTCGCTCTCCCATCAATACCATCCATTGACGTCTCGTATCTTAACTTGCGTGTCGCTGATACCCTCGTATTGGGCCGAGCACGAACACATAGTCGGTTCAACGATGTACCCAACAAGTGCGAGAAGTTGAAACTGATGATTGCAGTTTATCCATGTTCGACGTCGACAATCCGCACGCTTCATCACGTTGGACTCGACCCCAAGCCCCACGGTCATGAAAACACAGAACGATTTTCCTGAAGTCACTGACCTTGTAGCTCACAGAAACAGACGAGTGAATTCAAGCATAGGTATGATGGACACGTCTTCATCTGATGTCGTGGAACGATTGCAGGCACTGGGCGATTTCTTAAATCGATGGATGACGAGGTACAGGCTGCGGACCCAGAAGGCAGTGGTCTCTATAACAAGGCTGAAGCCTGTCTTTGTCGGCTGCCTGACAATCTCTCATGCACCTTCAGGTCAAGCACGGCGTAATGTACGACCGCAGAGAAGCTGAAGGCACCAAACAAAGGCATCAAGTTGACACAGTAGTCGAGGGAATGTGCGTATGCAAATATCATTTGTAAATCCCATCTGACTTATCGAGAAATCAACCGCATGACGAACAACATTGATCCTGCGCTCCTTATTATAGATGACACGTTCTGGTGCGTCAAATCCTTGACCTTGTATTATAATGGGAGCTCGTCGATGACAAAGGATAGCTGATGTTGAAGCGGCTGCCATGTCCCGATATCTCGTTCAAAATGATGGCCTATTTCTGGGCTCCAGCAGCGCCTGCAGTTTGGTGGCATGCACACTTGTTACGACCTTGTACGTTCCCCTGAGAAACTCTTGGAACGATTGTGACTCGCCGTTTTCCCAGGTGCGACTCCAGTAACAGACAATGAACCCACAAATTGCATGGGCGTAGAAATGTATGCGAGCGCTATGGTACAGATACTACTTGATGAAGAAAACAAGGGGATGGAAATGTCTTTACACGTTCTGCCTGATTGAGAGTTGCCACCAGCGATTTGGAGGCAGTAAGAACCATCGCTACCTGAGGAGCAATCACAGGGATCACAATATGATTGACTATGTGGGTGGTCAGGATTCTGACAGTTGAGCGGCGGCAGGCCACCCACGCATGCACTAATGTTCTCTCCGAATCACCCCGGCTCAGGCTGTATTTCAAATGGTATTTTTTTCCTATACTCTATCCCCAGTCCTAACAATTCTGCCAGCAGAGGACAGCAGCTATTTTCAGAACATAAAAGCAAGCCGCTTCCTACCGTGTCCCTCCACCCTCAGTCATTATTCCGATTTCAGATCACCTCGCACAAATCATGCGTTTCTCGTGCCTCGTCATTGCTACTGTTTTGACAGCATCCATGTCTGTCAGTGCATTCAGTAAATGTCACTACGCAGATTGCACCAAGGACAGTGATTGTTGCCCTGGCTTTTTCTGTAGCGGAAATGTAAGTATAACTAGCTTTGCATGCAGGATCCAATCCCATGACTCACTATTTGCGCCTTGCAACGCTAAAAGCCTTCTTATGTTGCATACTGCGATTATAAATGATTATTGATGAGCTGGAAGCCCGAGTGATAGTGAGTCATGTCTCAGCTTTCGCTTTGGTGCCGTGTTTGATGATATGATGCGTAGTTTATTGTCAAATTACTCAATATGATCAGCCTGTTTCGAGACATGGTCCAAGACATAGGATTGATCTACGCCCCGTCAGCTGGATGCTAAGTAATAAATACACCAAATAACCAGCACACTGGCAAAACTTGAACATCATATAATGCAGATCTCAGATTTCCATAGGCCCTTCTGGCCGCCCTTTGTGACACTGGCAGACAACTTGAATGACACTACTAAACATCGGTGAATCGAACGAAAGTCTGTCGAGCCAAGTCAAGTACTGTCGATCACACCGCCGGCTCGCAGATGTACAGATTTCTCAAGTGAAAGTAAGGGTGGGGTGTAGTGTGGTGAGTTATAACGAGTGGGAGCTGACCGCACGCTAATAAAACAAGTATAATCTCAGTCTCTTGAAAGAAGCTCGGTATAACGAGCTATGTACCTAATAAAACAAGTATACTAATGACTCGTTAGTTTAGTTTTCTAATCGATATAACGATACTAACAACTCACATCTCAGTCTCTTGAAAGAAGCTGAGATGCGCTCGTGCTACTGCTGGCGTTTATATAGTAAGTTGTATAGAAACGGAATATATCAGAACGGAAAAGGAAAACATATTGTAGGACACGAGCCGACGTCAGTGCGTCGCTCGTCAAAGTCCCTTTTGGCTTGGGCTCGGACTTATCACTCTTTCTCTTCTACTATCTCGGATCGTTCGGTTTTCTTCGTCACTGATCCCTCGGATCGTTCGGACTCTAACATGTAGACGGAGCAAGCGCACAACTACTGGCACAACCGAATCCAGTCTTCCGTTCTTAACATGAGTACAGCTTGCGCGTTATCATCTAGGGCACGCGCAATTCAACATCACGTCCCTGCATTGCTATGAGCACCATTACGAACCCACAGCAGAGTATGTTTCTATCTTAGCAAGGGAATTTGGTTACGCCGAATTTGGTGATGAGATACTCTGTGATAATAGAGCAATGCCCTGCAATCGTATCCTGTATCCTAGCTGAAGCGCATTCATTAGGAGACCTTACTGCTCTATCAGTCCAGGTATGAACTAGATGGATCAGCCATCTAACCCTTGCCCAGGGCATCACAATCACAATTAACGCTGAGCCTCATCCAAGACGAATGGGTCGACCCTATGCAGGAAACGAACGAAATAATTATTGTGCTGAAGGTGACCGGCGAAAATGGATCACTCAGCAAACATCTTCGCTCGGAGTCCTTGAATCGGATTTGGTCACGTTGTCAGATGGGTGGCCTTGTATGACGCAGAGCATGGACGGATGGATGTTAGAGCAGAAAATTCGAGTAAATAATCGATTGACGTACCAGCAACGCAGAAACAAAGGTACTGTCATGGCTATTAGAATATTGCAGTAAATGATGTGCGTATTGCTGCCTGAATGACGAGTGCTCATGTCCGGCAGGCTGGAATGGAGTAGTTATTGAATCCAAAGAGGAAATATTACAATGGCGATTCATACCCAACCGTCATATTCGAGCACAGGGTAAAGTCGTATGTGGAACGGAATAAGTGAGTTAAACAGCGAACGAACTCTCATGTTCAAATGCAGCTGAATCTGCAGCAGTTGTGATAACTTGCAGTGCAGGCTCGGATGTAGTGTGAAGAA
>NW_024538335.1:0-9506 GCF_016628075.1 Suillus paluster
CCTTCTCCCTTACTTTTTAGATAGTTACCTCACAGGCACCCACACGTAGGAACTGGCAGAGGTGTCACTGGAAGCTGAAATGGATGTTTTGGATGCCATCGAGATTCAAGGAGTTAGGAATATTTGGTGAGAAGACACTGTGTGGATATGCAATTTACATTTCCTTAATACTCATCTATCACTGGTGTAGACTACCACAGAGCATGTTTCTAGACGGAAGGTGTCTCGAAAGTCAGTACTACTAAAAAATCTACATCCTAGCCAATATTAATGGTACTTACAATGCGATCAACAATCCTTGTTCACACAGTGATATATCTTTCCCAGGATTTATATTTAACCTCTGGAGACTACCATACTAAGTTGAACCGTTGGTACCAGGCAGTGTCGTCTGGCTGTGCAATGGTGTCGGTACTCGCAGCAGGCTCTTGTCCTCCTGTAATCAGACCAGCGCTTGCCTTGAACGATTGCCCGCTCGTCATTAACCTCAACTTCCAGTGCATTTCACTTCGCACTCTGCATCACTCCATAGCTTTATTATTCGCGACCTACAACTGATCCCGGCTCTAATTTTAGATCCAAGCAACAGCCTGGGTGTTGGGTCTTTGATTCAAATCTTGGTACATCGTCCCTCGAGATAACCAGCGTCCAGATGATTTTTAACCACAACCCCGACCCAGCTACTTAGTACTTCCCTGAGTCGTTCAATCCCATCTGTCATAACTGTCGCGAATGAGTCAGGATCACTGTTAGTATTTCCATCTCTTAACCCCCCTCTCGCTCTCTGACCATCAGCAGTTCGATCGTCTGAAGGAACGTGGAGAGGCTGTCCCAGGTCGCCGTCCAGGGCGCGAAATATGACTCCCGTGAACGCCAGCCCCATCCAAAATGTTTGGAAGGGACCCGGGTCGACCTTCTCAACTGCATTCGCACATTATTAGACAAGCGGGAGAAGAGTCAACTCATTTGGCTGCATGGCACGGCGGGCGTCGGAAAGTCTGCCGTTGCGTTCACTGTAGCTGAAAAGATGAGGAGTCTAAAAGTGACAGAGGAGACCACAGTTGAAAAGCGGCTCGCAGGAACATTCTTTTTCTCGCGCAAGCACACCAAACGTTGCACGACTGGATATTTCTTTGCAACGCTTGTCTACCAGCTTGCTAGCAATTTTCCAGCATCCGGTCGGACGTGAACAATGCCATCCGCGAGAATCCCCCCTCCTAGACCCTAACAACTCTCTCTGCGACCAGATGGAGGCATTCTTTCTCAAACCTCTCCGGAAGCTTAAATCCAGGCTGAGCGAGTGTCCACCTTTGACATTTGTCGTCGATGCCCTTGATGAATGCACATCCGAACCCGAGCTTACCGATCTCATCCTTTCCCTTGCACGGGCTCTTCGTGAACCTGATCTGCCCGTGACCCACGTTCTGCTCACGAGTCGCTCGGAATCGCATATCTCTGAGACCTTTGAGCAAGAAGAGGTTCACCCGCTGGTGTGCGAGAGTCCCAGTGAAAACTACCGGGGAGGGCATTGCTGATATCATCTCGTTAGACGGCGCAGATGTTGACAATGACATCTATATTTTCTTGCGGCATTCGTTTAGAGGGCTGCAAAGACGCTACCCCGATTTTCCGCAGCCATCAATGCATGAACTTCAGCAGCTTGCCAGTCGAGCAGGCAGACGTTTCATTGTGGCGTCCACAATGATGAAGTTTATCGATGATGGAGACAACGATCCGGTTCCCCACGATCGGCTTCAGCTGATGCTCAAGCTAACGACTAAGCTGCTACCAGGAACGGAGGTTTACAAGTTGTATGATTGTATCCTCTCTACATGCGCCGACCCCAAGCGGGCATACCTACACTTGTCCGTCGTTGCTGCACTTGTGGACTCTCTTCCAATGTCACAAATCTCGAAACTTCTTGGCGCTGGCCAGGGGAGGGATGTGGAGACAGCACTGATGCAGCTACGGTCTGTCATGAGTATTCCTACAAATAGCACACTCCCCGTGAATATCTACCACTCATCCGTTCGTGATTATGTTTCCGACCCCTCAAACTGCAGCCTCCCTCAAGTACATGATATCCCATCACCCCACTCCCTCCTCGCACATGCCTCTCTCCGCTTGATGATGAAGGAGATTCCAGAAAGCATGGCCCTTTCTGATGCGCTCTCAGAATTGAAGAGGCAGAGTCAAGCTATGAAGCCCTACGACCCGCAGAGATTGAAAGACTCACTAGCCTTCCTTGTTCGGCCAGCGGAGCCTCTGTCAGTTCTCATCAGTATGATATGGCTTTGGGGAGATCGTGGTTCAGATTTCCAATTCTGGTTAGAGACCGAGGACGGATTTGCCTGGCTGCAGACCCAACGAGGGAAGGACTGGCTGTGCACCCCGACGGGAGAGAATTGGCTGCTGACACAGGGCGGGAAAGACTGGCTGCCGACACGAGAGGGGAAGGACTGGCTGCAGACCTGGGTTGGACAACGCTGGTTGTGGACTCTGGGAGGAAACATATGGCTGCAGACACAGTGGGGCGCAAATTGGCTGGAAGTCTTGTGGGGGGAAAAGTGGTTGAGAACGAAGACTGGGCGAGACTGGATGCAGAGCGCGGGCAAATGGCCGACTGCGGGAATGCACTCCTGGCTCTTGGGAAAAGAAGACCGGTCGCAGACACCAAGCACACCATTCCAGCTGCAGATCCCGGCCATGACGGGTGAATCCCACCTGGAATTATTCATGAATGCGAACTGCCAGCAGACTGAGCCGAGCGTGGAAATTTCGCTGCCGACCCCGAGCAGGGGAGATTCGCTACCAACCACGAGGAGAAAAGCCTCGCTGATGACCACAATGGGGAAGCAGCACCACCGGTCGCAGACCAATCGCGGGAAAAATTGGCTGCAGACCCCGGCCGGGTGGCACTGGCTGCGAACCCGGGGAAAGGACTGGCTGCAGAAAGTGCAGGGGCAGGAGTGGCTGGAGACGCAGGGCGGGCGCGACTGGCTGCGAGCCCGGCTTGGGCAAAAATGGCTGCAGACCCAGGGCGTGCGAGACTGGTTACAGACCTCGGGCGGGAAAAATTGGCTGCAGATCAAGGATGGGCGAGACTGGTTGCAGACACAGTGCGGGAAAAACTGGCTGCTGACGCCCGATGGTCAAGCATGGCAGTCGACTCCTGCAGCATCTGTCTGGCTGACGATGGAAGAATTCTCCAGCACATTGGGAGCAATCAACAAGTACATCCATGCCCCAGAATTTATTTTACAACCAGCTTCTCAAGTAATCCAGCAGTTCAAGAGCTTACCGGATTTCTTAATGTTCCCGGCATTCTTGGCATTGAGGTGCCAGCATCATTCCACCTCTGCAATACCAAAAAGTCATTGTCCACCAGACAGGGGGATCATCCATGCCGTGAACACCTTTATGACGTTCGCAAAAGAAGCACAGAAGCGAAGTCGATCTACTTCCGACGCTCTCAAGTATGCTTGTCAAAACTGGGCTGTTCATCTCTTGCGAGCTCCAACTCCATGGAATCACATGCTCAATCACCTATTCCAGGCTTTCTGGAATCATTGTCTCCTTTCCTGGCTCGAAAGGCAATGGTGTTTAAAAGGTCTGCGGTCTTGCCTCAGTGTTTTATCCGAAGGGCAGAAACTTGCAAAGGTATGTGTATTTCCAACGATTATTGATTCCCTCTCCTGAAGTCCCAAAAGCTGATATTGCCTTAGGTTGGGTTGGATATTTGTTATTCTATGACATGCCTTTTAATTTTCTCTTACACTCAGTTTGAACCTGTTAATGCGCAGCCTAATAAACGACTGTCAGCCATCGACATGGACTCCCGACAATCGACAACAGAGGCTTCGGCACCCGCTTCCACCTCTGAAATGTCAACAAGAGGACCGTCAACTCCCACAACTATTCTTTCAACAAAGGAATTCCCTGTGGCCCCACATGCAAGACCTGTTCCTGATATCTGCCCCATCAAACCAACCTCGCAGTATCCTCCCTCTACTGTGCCTATTGCACCACCCTTGCTATCTGTCACTTCTCCGAGGCCCAACACCGTCGTGTTCCATATTGGCACATCCACAAAGCGTACATTGGATGAGTTTCAGATCAATGGCAACAGCCCACTTGAATCGGTCACTCCTGCCCCATCAAAACGTTTGAAAAGAGTCAAATGGCACTTGTAGACCAAGAATAGCAAGAGTAGCAACACCGCCTGCATTATGCCATGGTATGATGTACAGCGACATGAGCGATCCACAGTCTAATACCAACCCCTATCGAAAGTTCTCTCAAACATTTTGAGTTCAAATGCCTGTTTGCACTACCAAGCCATTCCATGAGAGCTTCTGATGAGACTACGTGTAGTGAATTTGCTTTGCATTACTATGTTACTGTAGCTTGAAAATTTTCTAACTCAACTGATTGAACAGCCTTTGGATATTCCTTCTGTCTATTTGACATGCGGCATGCATCAGCAGATAAGATTTACCACCACATTTTGCCCAACTTCAACTTCAATTCCAGAATTTTTTGCTTTGATTTGTAATTGTCGGGTAAACAGAGTGTCAATATTGATGTCCATCAGAGAACTCGTGAGTCTACCCAGGGTATTTTACATTGATTACTCGAGTTTAATTTTTCCTTTACACAAGTCTAATTGGCTGATACTTTCGAGTTTCTCCATGTGCGGGCCTACTGTCATATACCGGATCTGAGTACCCCCAGTACCACCTATAAGCATCCCTACTGCTGGTCCGACCCCCTGTTTCCCCATCTGCTCCATTCCTCCTTCTCCAACAATGCATGAAGTGCATCTCAGCAGGATTAGCCCTGCTACTACCTCCACCTGACCCCGTTCCGCTCTTCCGACACTACCCCTATGTCCTCTGACATTATACCCCTTCCATCCGACCCTATCTGGGGTTCCGCTCCTCTGCCCTATCGGTCCGCCCGATCCTACTCCCTCTGCTTTTCCAACCCGCCCAGTTCCACTCGTCTTGTCCCACCCAACTATTAGTCCATCCGACCGCCTCACTGGTCCTATCCCCATTTAGTATCATAGTTCCGCTTTTCGGATCACCAGTAATCCCTATACCCTAGCAATTCTGATCCGTCGCGTACATACTGTTCCCCAAGCCTTATTCTCGTATGTCTCAGTCATCCTATTGTATTCCTGTACACTCAGCACATAGCCTTCTGCTATGCTATGCTCATCACTTAGAGTATATAAACATATGTACATTTGTCTGTAGATACTCAGTCTGAATATTACCTTTTCTAAGCCCTGCTCTTCTGTTCTTTGACTTGGGCCTGATCCTAGTCAACTCCTGTTAGCTGGCCTAGGGGATTGACTCCCTAGGTCGGCCACCCTCCAATCCTCCGACCCTCTGATCCCCCGTTCCCCCGTTCCCCCCGTTCCCCCGTTCCCCCGTTCCCCCGTTCCCCCGTTCCGTCCCCCGTTCCCCCGTTCCCCCGTTCCCCCGTCCCGGCCTTTCCCCCCCCCACGTTCCCCCCGTTCACTTCCCCCGTTCCCCCCTTTCCCCCGTCCCCTTTCCCTTCCCCCGTTCCCCCCGGTCCCCCGTTCCCCCATTCCCCCGTTCCCGCCCGTTCCCCCCCCCGTTCCCCCGTTCCCCCGTTCCCTCCCCGTCCCCCCCGTTCCCCGTTCCCCCATTCCCCCATTCCCTCCATTCCTTTTCCCCTCTGCCTCTTCCAACTCCCTGCGCATTGGCTGGCTTTCCCGTGCATGTGGAACTGATCCCCGCACTCTCGCATCTGTTCCCCTCCATTCTGCTTCTGCTTCGGACTTGTCCAAGCAGCTCCTTCTGCTCTGCTTCTACTGTTGGTTCTTGACCACAGTAGTCTCCCACCTCCCTCTGCCAAGCAGAACAAACCCGCCTGAACTTTCCCGTGCCTCACCTAGTAGTCCGTCGGTCCTCCTTCAGAGGACCCCCGTTCCGATGTCCTGTTGGAACTCATAGAACTCGTGTCGGACTACATTCTGAAATTAGGGGCATGTACTCGGGTAAGGGGCGCAGCATACGAGCTGAAGCCAAGCCCCTCAGAATCCGCTTTACCCCTGAGCACGGTCTTAACACCTACCCACGGTCTATCCCTTTGCCTTTGTGGCATGCACTCTCGGTGCTCTTGGCATGATGCACATGCTGAGCAATTGTTGGAAAGTGAAGAGGACTTAAAGGATGGGTGGGACCGTATTGACATCGAGTAGCTGGTCCTTTCGTGTTGTAGTAGATTATATGAATTTTGCAAGATATCTATGGGTATACCCTCCACAGGTATGGGTACGGGTCTGAGAGTTTGATACCCACAAAAACCCATACCCTCACAGCAGGTACGGGTTTTTGCTGGGTATGGGTGCAGGTATGACCTCTGGTACCCCAGGGTTTACCCATGCAGATCCCTACCATTGGCACAAACTCCCATCATAATTTTACTTTTCAGCCATTCCCATGGATCATTGAACTATGAACTGAACCAATCATTCATTTTATTTTCACTTAGAGATGCACTGCGACTTTACCATCAGCAGCAGTAGCAAGTGGCTCCAATGTCATGCAAGATTAGACCTCATCACAACTCGAGAGGTCTGTGCAACTTCACATGCATTTTTTTCAGTATTGTTTCTCACCAAACTCACTTGTATTCAACTCCACAGAGGTATGTCGGCCAGCATGTTGCCACATCTTCTTGTACTGATTATTTTCTCAGCCCACACAACTTACTTTCATTGTCACCACTGGTCACGAAGCCACTGCTTTCACTGTTGCATGCTGGCTACTGCCACACTCCTGGACCACTAAAGTAGAGGTCTTGCAAATTCAACAAACATCATGTGCCCAGAATTACATTAGAGTGACGAGGTTGGGAAATTCAAAATCAATCCAACAGGGCCAGGAAGCATAAAAGTAATTTATGCAAAATATGGGAAAAGCAAGTGTACACTTTATCTATAGAGTAAATCAGTACTGCATGGAGATGGTGAAAATATTTTGAATTTTGAGAGCTTTTAGTAGGGTCAATTATATGTGAAGAACAAGTTTGAAGTCCAATGGAAATTCAATGCTGGGTGCTGCCATTTGTCACACAAGCCGAAGTTCCAAGTTGTGAACCCATGGGGAGGTGGAAATGTTGTCATAAAGCACAGATCAACAATGCTGCAGCTGCACGTCAGTCAAAGAGGGCAAGATGAGATGGAGATGAGGCTGGAGGCTCACAGAAAGAAAATGTGAGTATTCTGTTTTGTTCTTAGTGGCAAAACATTGACTGTCTGCTTGGGAATAGAGAACATCTATCAATACTGTTGTTACAAATGAAAATGAGCAGCCTTACCCTCAAAATAAACTGTCTTCCATGTTGCCTGTGAAAGCTGAGGTCATTTCCGAGCCACAGCACTGGTTTGGGGATCATGTCAGACCAACCCCTGATAACAATGAGCCACCTGCTCTATTACATCAGTAAATTTGCACAATGCTTAATGTGCTTTTTCATCACTTGTCACAAAAATCTTTGACATGCTGCTGATTAGTTGTGCTTAGTCACTTGTCACTATTTTTTTTACAAGCACTTACAAGTGCAGTCAAGCAGTTAAGTAGTGAAAGCGAGAAAAGTGAAAGTACATTGTATACAATTGAATTAAGTAGTTACAAATGAGAATTAAGACTAAGTTCCTCACTGTGCTCAACAACTAGCAGTGTGAGAAAAGTTCAGCGGCTGAAAAATTCATCTATCTTCAGCCCAATATCATTCACTAGCAAACACAACTTACTCTGATCATCAAATGATGAATCTCGCGGAAATGGTGAGTGCCCTCAGGCTGTGTCTCGTGTGTGGATGGATGTGATCGCTGACACGATCGCTCATAGCACTTAGGTCGTGTCTGGACAACGAGTAACAAAAATTCAAATTCAACTGAGCCAAGTCACATGGTCTGGGAGATCCCGGATCACACACCTTGTCAGTGAGACTTCTGATTGATAACACTTCGCACATATGGACCATGATATTGACCTTGAAGCCCAACAACAACTTGACCAACGTTGGCGTCGCTGGACCATGATTCTCATAGCCATGCTATTGCAGATTATAAATACCTACCAGCTTCTGTTTTTATCCCCAACTGTCCGCATCCCATATCATACATCCATCCTCACTGGTGAAGCATGGGTGTACGAGCTCATTGATGGACATCCTGACAGGATCCGGCACAACTTTGGTGTTGATTGCAATGTTTTCAATGCGCTGCTGCATGTTCTCCACCGCAATGGATTTGTCCTATCCCACAATGGAGTATCAGTGGAGGAGCAGCTCGGCATTTTTCTATATACATGTGTCACTGGATTATCATCTCGCCTTGTTGGGGAGAGATTTCAGCGCTCCCCTGACACAGTCACAAGGTATAGTAGTCTCGACATTATTTTTCAAGTGACTTAATCTATTTTCCAAGATATTTCAAGCGCATGCTTTTCTTCTTCTCATCAGATCCGTTTTATGGCTCCCAGATCACATTTCCAACTCACACAAACCCAATTTCCAACAAAATTCTCAACGATCCTCGATTTCGATTCTTTGATCAGTGTATCGGTGCGGTAGATGGCACTCATATCCAGGCTTTTGTACCGCCAGAGGAACACTTTCATATGCGCAACCGCAAGGGTTTTTTATCGCAAAATTGTCTGTTCATCTGCGACTTTGATCTTAATTTCTTGTATTCACTCTGTGGGTGGGACGGATCTATGTCCGATGCTGCTCTGTGGACAGACGCCCACGTGAATGACCTATGAATCCCTGAAGGTCGATACTTTCTTGCAGATGCTGGTTTCGGTACCTCTGATGCCCTCCTTGTTCCATACCGGAGTGTCCGTTATCATTTGAAAGAGTGGCAACAGGCCAATATCAAGTAATATCACCTTTCCTTTATTATTTCAAGTCGGCGTCTGACCGGGATTCTACACAGGCCACAGAACGCCAAGGAACTATTTAACCACCATCATTCTGCACTTCACAATGTGATTGAACGCATTTTTGGCGTTCTGAAGCGTCAATGGGGCATCTTGCAGCATGTCCCTGAATATAACATGGATATTCAGGCTCGGATCCCTGCAGCGCTATGTGCACTGCACAACTTCATTCAGAAGTATCATCCTGATAACTTTGACCTCGATTCTGATGGAAACCTTCTCGAAATTAATCAAGATGTTGCGTTAGGCGAACTTGGTGATGGACCAGCTGATGCGGTGGAACGGAGAAGAGCAGATCAGTGGCGGGAGAGAATCGCAAAGGAAATGTGGGATGACTATCTCAATGAGCATAGGCAACGAGGACTTCCATTGCCAGGGTAGATTACATCGTCATAGCCTGTACTAGTAGTACTACACTCGATGGAACCGCTGGTTACAAGCCTTCAAGTTCGAACTTCTATACCATTACTACATCATCGTCATGACTTGTGTTAGACTTGAGTTTGCGGAGAGTTTTCTCCC
>NW_024538336.1:0-9504 GCF_016628075.1 Suillus paluster
GCCCCTCTCGCAGCGCAACAATACTTTCAGGCCTGATGGATTCCTTGTACTTAACAACGAAAAAACCCAGCACAAGATACATTGGTTCGATATTGCTTGCCATTCGAGTTCAAGAAGACACAGGATAGAGAGTCTCTCTGAGATGTAAGTTGTTACAGATCTGTTGGTGTTGCTCACTAAGCCTGCTTTAGGGCAAAAGAGAAGATAGTCTGGAGCCTTCAGTATCATGCGCGAGGATCTTCGTCGTTTTGCGTTCAGTATCACAATGGAGGACATGCAAGTGAGACTGTGGCTCAGCAATCGTGCGTTCCTTGCAGTTACTGAACCTATCGACTTCTTCCAGGTACGCAAAGGTATTGCGCTGTGTATCAGGGTGCTGACAGGCATGGTACATCTAGAACATCAATGGTGTTATTTTGCTCTTTTATGCTCTTGGATCTGCATCTGCGTCTTTGCTATGAAAGAGCTCGGATGGGACCCCACCGTCGAGCGGATCCGTGATGGGGAGGGTTTCCAATACAAGTTCACTATCGGGACGAAGTGTTCACCATGACACGTGAAATTGCAACCTATAGCGCAGACTCTATGGTTGGGCGTGGAACTCATGTGAATGAAGCTACGGATCGCCGAGGGAAAACAAGGTTGTCGTCAAAGATTCATGGAGAGATGCTGGACGTCAATCAGAGGGTGTCATAATGTTACCAACTGCTTAATTCGATTATAAACCCTAAGTCACCTTATCCGATAAGATTAGATTAGATAGATCCTGATAAGAGAAAGGGGATAACCGATTAACGATCACTATCTTTACATCACATCTATACTACATCAACATAATCATCTATATCCGTAACCCTAGAATACGAACTCATCACATCCTAAGAAGTCTCTACGATTAGGCAAACGGGTTACATCATAAGCATTACACGCCTCTATGATGAACCATAACCAAGAGTCCTTTACGGCTATCTCTTGAAGAGTTATCACTCTTCAATCGCAGACCTTCACTTCTCACACATGACACGTAAGAGTTACCTCTGTCATTCACCGAACCCCTTACATTAGAACCTGTTGCACAGTCACAGCTAGAACCCATAACCCCTATCACAGAAGCAACGCTCATAGAGAAGCATGCTAATTACCGAAGACCCTGGAGAACCCCTAGATCCGATCGAACCCGATACATCTCCAGATCCTATCTAGATCCTTAGATCTAGATCATTAGATCCTATCTCTTATCGAGATCCTTAATTACCGTTCGAGGACTTCTGTCACAGTAACTCTCTCACCCTTCTTAATCTCCCGTCCACCCTGAATAGAAGCAGTCCCCTGAGAACCCTGCTTATATTACCAATACCCTTGACCCCTATGAACCCTCTACCCTTTTCCTCCTTGTAGTTGATTGGTTGATAAGACGCCCCTATACCCTAGGTGCAATGTTATGACCGTATATAGTTATATCACAACCTTTCATACTCAGCTATCTCCGCCTAGAGAGTAGTATATAGTTTAGGTCGTAGTCAGTAGTACTCCTTAGACTTAACCTCCTCGTTTCTACATCATTGTAGGGCCTAGACGTTCCCTCTCAAATATCATCTCGCTTTACCCTCTTCAGACTGAGTCCTGTGTGTGTGATTCCACCTCCAGACACCTACTAGTTAGGTTAAGGGACCGTGGGTCATAACAGAGGGCGAGCATCCTGGAAAACATCTTGGCTTCCTGTGCGGAGAAGCTGCGAGCAGAGGAGTTGGCGAACGCCAGGAGGCACTTCATTGGAGTCCGGCTCTGGACGGATGTCATATCGACGATACTTTAGATGAGACACTAGACCTGATGGTTGCAGGAAGAGCATGATCATACCTGGAAGTGGGTGTCCATCAACCACAATCGCACCCTCTCAGCAACATCACATTTACCTAGCACAGGCGACATACCCAACTCTGGTCGGCTGTCTACCTTTCTTCCCACATATTGGGCAGTATTGCGTGAAAAGACACTGGCATCCCATGCAGAGTCCATACTCGCACTATCTTCCATGATGTTGGAGTAGCTCTCAAGGATATCACCACTTTGGTCGACATCCTGGGTTGCATGTCCAGTGCACTTCTGGGTGAGCGAACCACTATCACTCTCCTTTCCTCAGTCGCTCATTCAACTTAGCCTTGTATTATATGCACAAAGCAGGCTGGGTCCATTGTGATTTCAGCGTTGGGAACACAATTTGGGTCGGGGGTGTGGGGAAGTTGGGTGACTTCAAGTATGTGAAAAAGATAGATTCAAACACTTCTAATGATGTTTGAACGGTAAGATTTTTTTTGAAGATGATCTCTTTCGCTGTTAATTCATTGACAGGGAACAATGCATTTCATGGCAGTGGAAGTAGAAACTCAAGGCTACCTTTTCTTCCCACCTGGTGCATGCCTCCTGGACGAACCTTCATTTCGCATGAATTTCCTGCACGACATTGAATCTGCATGGTGGGCTTTTACCTGGATTTTCTTTTATCACACAGACATGGATGCGGCAAACGTCGACCATTCCTTTGATGCTCAGTGGAAAGAATACCAAGTGGCCCTTCCCTGGTTTCATCGGCCGGACATCATGCCGGGACTGCTTCCTCCGCACTGGACGACTCAGAAAGAAGCTTGACCATCATCTCCTTACAAAGACATGCTTTGATGTTTGCAAGTATATCATTCCTGGTTTCGCAACAGCTCTCCAAAATGGATATCGAAAGGTGGAGGCAAATTAATCCCTCACTAGCGCTTTACGACACTCTTCTGGAAGATGTGCACAAACAAGCTGCAGAATATCTCAATGATGCACAACAACATGCTAGCGGTATAGAACTTTATCCACTCTGCAACCTCCTGAAGAGAAGAGGCCCCAGATCAGGGGATGAAACAATCACTTCTGCCACAAAATCAAGGGAAGAAGGCTCAATATGCCTTGATTTTTCATTGTGTGTACAAGAAAGAACCAGGAGATGGTAGCTTGGTGTCTCATAGCTGTTATCCTGTAATTACCAACAATAAGAATGTTCATAGTACGCAATCACATTTGAATTTCTGAGGGGGATTAACTGGAAATTAGCAAATGCTGTTAAGAGGTGATTCAACTGTGTGTCATTGCACCCAATATCGTCAGCCCACCAAGACGGCCATGTGTCTGGGTGGCCCAAATGTTTCATATGAGCACATGCTCATGTTCCGTCGTCAACACCGACAGTGTTGGCCTAGCGAATGATGCAGTCAGATCTCACGAACACAATGGAATTGTTGAATATACAACTCCGCTCGCCAATTCAAGCCACAGTTTTGTAGCCTCCTTTAATGAACTCGTTCGCCGCTTCAAACAATCGAAGGGGCCCATCGGTTTTTCCCCTTGAAAGGTTCTAAGTGAGAAGTTGCTGCTCGCATCCAGCTTCCATCACACCTCCTACACAACTTCAAATAAATTGAAGAGATCAGCACGGCATTTGAACTTTGTCAGGACTACTTACCTTACAGATTTTTCTGGCTTCTCCTTCACCTATGTAACAGTGTTTGGAACCTTTGTCGAGTTGGCCCACATTTCAAACTTGGACGAGTCAGTGCTCTGTCCCTTTTTTCTTCTTTGTATGTGGTGATCTTCAATGATGCTATCACTCTTGATTTAAATTGAAGGCTGCAGCAATAGCCCAAGTATTGGAATGGTCACTCGGGATCGCTTGGGTTGGTTGGTTGTTTTTCCTCATTGTAGGTCGTGAATGGGCAATCGAGTACGGGTCGAGCTGATAGGGCTGCCAGAACCTTCGACACACATGAATATCATTTTCCAGGTTCCTGTCAGTATATCAAGAAAGCACAAGATCCATAGAGCGGCTGGCTACTTTGTTCGGGTAGACAAACACGAAGTATCAGGTGAGTGTGTCGTTTGGTCTTGAAACTCATGATGCTCAACCTTCCGGAGCAGGTGAGGTTTTAACATGATATATCTCGGAAGGTCAGGACATGGGGTTCATGAAGGCCCCAATCAGCAACTCTCTACTGTGTGGTTGCTGCTATGATGCATCTGCCCTAGGACAATAGTTTGAGTGCCCAGGGCTTTCTGGTCCCTCGTCGGTTTAGATCCCACTGAACAACTCTGCTAGTTTCTCCGGAAGCAAGTCATATAGTAAGCACATCTTACTGGCATTCGGAGTCGACTGATGGTTGCCAGTCGTTCTTCAGGCCGTATGCCTTGGTGGGCAATGAAGTGGCTCGAATAATTCCAAATTTTCCTTGTGAGGTCTGTGGCATGCTTATATGCTGCTTATACACGCTACCAAAGAGATTCCTGCTTTGTTGCAAGATGTGATGCCTAATTTCCACGACCACCGGTGCATTCAGGGCAACTGTACAGATACTTCCGGCTGTTTTGAAATGCATCCTCCCAGACTGCCACCATGTTCAGCCTGCCTGGCACCTCCGGTTGGTTCGCCTAAGCGCTCAATATTTATTCAATGCCATGGTCATGTTTAGATGTAATAAATCAATCAACCAACCAACCGCATGCTGCCTTACTTTGGTCGTGGAATTGCGGAAGGTTATTCCATGCCAAGTTTTTCAAGAAGTTCACCGACGTACGCGATTGCTCACACAAATATGATGACCACACCTCGAGATCTCTGTGCACGCACTTGTGTTTCACTCAGTGCCCGAGTTCTGTAGTAACCTTCAAGTAAGAACAGTGAGACTTCATGACGGGCCACTGCCCATCAGCCCTCTCAGTGTCATCTCGCGTGTTCGGTGCAGTAGATGGCATTGGGGCAGCCTTGATGCAGCCTTGGATTCCACTGTTTGGTTCTCGATCATCGGTATGAACGCCACTCAAGTACATTTCTTCCAAGTTCCATATTATCGGACGCAGCAATCCGGAAAATACCCATATCCAGGACACTGATACTATCTCCAAAATGACTACCGGCGAGATCGCAAAATCTCTCATCGAAAGCATAAACTTGGCGGCATAGAAGGATCGCTTTGTGGTCTGCCTGTGTACGGGAGTCTGGCTAAAGTTTAGTAGCTGCTTTCTCGAATTCATCGATAAGGTTGAGAAGATATCTCTCCACTAGATGTATTGATGGTGTGATATAGCACAAGTATGCGTGTATGTGAGAGCGGGGGAATGATAGATCGATATAGTGCAAATTTGAATAGTTTAATGAGGGATCGTATGGTACAATGAATGATAGCGTGTGTGATATACGGGTGGAAGGAGAGCCAATAGCATGACCGGAATTAGTAGATAGGTGGCTTGTTGAAGTATAAGGATTTTTCTCAATATCGTGTGGTTTTCAAAGGTAGCTTCCTCACTACTAAGATTGCAAGGTCCTGCCGAAGTAACGTATAAGAGTGAGCCGACGAAATCAACCAAGGGTAGCAAACGTACAATGATCAGAGTCGTCAAGCTCAGACGCCTGACGCGAGGTTGAGCGCCTACCTCGGCATCTTTGATGGCTTCCTGCAGATTCACGGCATTGGGATGCTGCTCCTCAGGGAGGTCAAGCTAAAATTGAGGACTAAGCAAGGCTACAAGACAATGTGAAGAAAACGCGTACGAAAATGAGAATCGCTGGTCCAGCGTTGTCGTCGTCTTCAACAACGTCGTACTCGCTGCTGAGACGATCATCTATAGTTTGCTTCACAACAAAGAAGTGTCAAAAATAGCGCTGGGATGAGGGTCGCGTGGCTCACCATCATCTCACGCTGGCTCAACTTTACTCTCGGGTAAGGGTGGAAGCGAAGCAAATAGGAAGTCCTGTAGCTGGGCAACCTCATCTCGCTCGTCAAATACTGGCTTAACACAAGTGAAAATGAGGGAAAAGGAATGTCGTTAAACCTGCGTGGAGGCATTGGGTTTTAAATACCAGCAGAGGCTTGAGGGAAGGAAAGCGAAAATAAATAAATTGAGAAGGCGGGGACTAGACTCGGAAGTCTAGAACTCAAATCCGCAATTCCGACAGGGCTGAGGTAGCGCTGAATGCCTGTTCCAGCATGACACCTGTGAATCTTCGAAGAAATTTGCTTCCACGGAACCAATTCCCTAAGCATCTTCATGGGCGACCTCAACCCAGAACCATCAATAGCACGAGCCCTCAGCCAAACGAGAGGCACAATATGGGGCAGGAGGAACATCAATGGGCACCAGGTTGCTCCCATCAGACCTCCATTGCAGAACCTGTACGTTCAAGCTCCACGATACGCACCACCGGCCTAGACGAACTGTTCAACCTCTTGCTTATGTGCTGCTTAGAACATCATAAGAATGCCACATGGGTACTTCACATCTGGTCCCTGGCTGGCAAGGAAGAATCAGTATCAAGTTCAAGTGCATGCACTCTATTATAGAGAGCTGTCAGTTGTATGGTACATAATATATCTGCAATGCGCTGATAAACCATCCTGAGCAATTGCATCCTCTCGAAATGCCAGAAAAAAACACCCAATGCCTGAGTCACTGACTCACTCCCTCTGCGAAGACAGCGTGACACAATGGTGTGACGCATTGCATGACCCAAAAAGGGGCATCATGTCACTTCGTGCGCACGAGCCAGGCAAGTTCCAAACCACCATCATGAAACATGAAAACAACTCAGCAATGTGCTATCAAGCCCTCAAGATGTCTAAAGCAGTATTGGTGTGAGTCAAGATAGTCACTATGTCTGCATCAAGACCGCCCCCCCAAATCTCAACTGGCGCAACCACCCTCATCAACACCAACAAGCGGCGACCATTTCCACTCCAGTAGTGATATGCCCCAGCAAAAAAAAAGGTTTGAGTGAACAAGACACTCACCAGTGGCTATGATCCGGCTCAGTCCCCCTCCAAGCATTGTAAACTGCCTCAACTTCTCCAAAAATTTCCGCGCATCCAGATGTGGAGATCGTGGAACCGAATGATCCAACATAAGAAGAAATGCCTTCAATATGCAGAAAACACGAAGACCTCTAGCTCCATTGCTGACGAAAAAACTGCAATTTTTCACCGTCGCGGTGTCCAGTTCTTGCTGTTGTCAATGCAGTTGGCGATGCTAAGCTGTGGCCAATCTAACTTGAAGTGCGATGCTGTCTTGCATGTCCTCGCGGGGGCGCGATACATAGTAGGTGACTCTCATCTGCGAGGGATCCATGGGTACGTGAAGGGGTATCGAAGCTTCTCGAGCCTCTCATCGTTCTTCAAGATCAGCGATTGAAGAAATCGGTTGCAAAAGCCCCCTTGCGTTATGTTTGAGCGGTTGAAGTTGAGCTAGTCTTATTTTGCAGCACGACAGCGGTTCTTGAATAGTTTGTGGGCGTCAGGCTGGTGTTGAGTCCACAGCTTAAAATCAAGTGGTCACAACTCCGCTTGCCAATTCAAGCCAAAGTTTCTGCAGCCTCCCTTGGTTTCTTGGTCTAACAAATCTATTGAGAAACTTCATCGGAGTTCTCGTCTCACCTAAATCAAAGCTCTGGAAGACTGTCTGACAACAGTTGGAAAGGCGGTGTTTTAGTGTGGCACTTGGTAGTCTTGGGCCTCGTACATCTCGCCAAATCACAGCCGTGCCCAATGTAATCGGGCAGTCCGCAGAGGCAGTCGGACGCGTAATATTTTCAGTGGTTTCAACCTGGGTTTCTGAAGCTTGAAGCACCACTGTCTTGATCTCGCCCCTGGGATTGCCGAGGCAATGACAAGTTTACTGCTCGAACGCAACTGGATCTTGTGTCGTTGCCACCATCCAAGCCAAGCGAGGCAAGTCTTCTTTCCCTGTGTACGGCGCTCGCTTAATTTCGCTTTCAGGATGAGTCCGACATCCTCAAGCCTTCGGTCTGTCTTCTCCCCCACAACACGTAATGCCTGACATGTACTACATTTGTACGTGGTGAATTCATGCCATACGCACTATACCTACATGAGCTCGTCGTCCCAAGTCACCATCATGTCTCCTGCGCAGCATCAAGAGATTGAGGATAGCAACATTCATTGACACGGCATCTAAGGTCATAACCGCCAACCTTTTTTGTCATCTCCTTCACCTATCTCAGAGCTGCGATCCTTGGCCATTGAGCGAACTGTGACTTACTGTGCTTTTTGTGTGTTTTAGACTAGGAAGTCAATACCCCGCCCATTTTACCTTCGATGATGCTATTGTTCTTGATTTGAATTGCAGGGCGCAGTAATCGTCCTATTGAAATGATTGGGATCGCATAGGTCAGTTTTTCCCCCGCACTGTGGGTTACGAACGAGCAACTGATTGGTCTGGCTGATAGTGACAAACGTTTGGTGTCTGCCACTACAGGAATATAATGTTTTCTCAATACACCAGAAACGCAATATCCACAGAATGCCCGGCTACTATGTCCGGGTAGACGCACGAAGTATGGACCGATCAAGGTGAGTACGTCGTTTCTTCTTCTGGGACCCAAGATATCAAGCATTCCGGAAAAGGGAATTCAGGGTTCTTGAATTGTTGTGGACACGTACGATTGGTGACGTCCTTTATGCTCAGGACAATCAACAGGATGAAAGCGAACAAGACCGAGCGCGTTTAATATTTTGTGCGTCTAATCAGGAGAATAGTTTCCCTCCTAGCATCCTCGTCAAGATCACAATGGTATCCTTTGTGCCATACTGTAGTGTATGTTAGCTGACGTTTGGCCCCAAGAAACGCAATCTCTCGTTAACTAGAGACGCTTCACGGTTTTCCGCTCCATCGGTAGGGGTCGGATGTCTTGGTGACGATCGATCGCGACTTCAGAGGACTTCAGCGAGGACTAGGGGCCGGAGGGAGTGTGCGCAGTGTTCGTATGCTTAGTGGTGTCAATTCTCATTGCAGGCTAATCCATCTTTGGTTCCACAGTCGCATCGCGTGAATGAAGTTTTCGAGTGTATACTGCGGCTGGCAGAAGACATGCATGGCTCCTTTCCCAATTTGCCGGGGAGGGTCAACACGAGCGAAATGCATGCGAAAGATAATCATTGCTACCATCCATCATATCTCCGATCTCGTCCTCATATAGAATTTGACATCTTCACTGATCTGGGGCACAATTAGAGGTCAGGTCTTCAGATAGGAGTAGCTACACTGGTACTGTAGTACCGACGCATTTGGCGTCATCCAAGTCAATCGAACGTGCCTTCATGCAGCTTCTTTGGCCTGACCGTCGGGTCCGACGATAGATGCAGTTGTTCTCTGCACCACTTCTTCAAGGATTTGTCTGTAAATCCTGAGATGAGCGCTATCTCATAGTCGCGAGCCGGTTAGATCTTTGAAACGTCTTTCGAAGTCCTATCTCCAACAAGATAAGTGATGCTTGCACTCCAGTTTTTCCCTCTTCCAATTAATGGAAAAAAACATGTTGCCAATGGTAGAATACAGCATCCCTGGACGCTATGATGCAACAGAAAAAGTGGTGTGAGACTTGGAGATACTGGCGTGGCAATACCAGGTGTTGTGTGTCATTATTTGCCAATAGCTGTCATCCTAATCCAACCTCAAATAGCC